>NC_057797.1:693800520-693941814 GCF_018294505.1 Triticum aestivum
GAATGGCTATGGAAATGCCATGATAGGTAGGTATGGTGGCTGTTTTGAGGAAGGTATATGGTGGGTGTATGACACCGGCGAAGGGTGCGCGGTATTAGAGAGGCTAGCAATGGTGGAAGGAAGGAAAAGTGTGTATAATCCATGGACTCAACATTAGTCATAAAGAACTCATATACTTATTGCAAAAATCTAGAAGTTATCAAAGCAAAGTATTATGCGCATGCTCCTAGGGGGATAGATTGGTAGGAAAAGACCATCGCTCGTCCCCGACCGCCACTCATAAGGAAGACAATCAATAAATAAATCATGCTCTGACTTCATCACATAATGGTTCACCATACGTGTGTGCTACGGGAATCACAAACTTTAACACAAGTATTTTTCAAATTCACAACTACTCAACTAGCATGACTCTAATATCACCATCTTCATATCTCAAAACAATTATCAAGCATCAAACTTTTCTTAGTATTCAATGCACTCAAAAGAAAGTTTTACAAATCTTGAATACCAAGCATATTAAGATTATTAAGCAAATTACCATGCTATTTAAGACTCTCAAAATAATCTAAGTGAAGCATGAGAGATCAATATTTTCTATAAAACAAATCCACCACCGTGCTCTAAAAGATATAAGTGAAGCACTAGAGCAAAACTATATAGCTCAAAAGATATAAGTGAAGCACATAGAGTATTCTAACAAATTCCAATTCATATATGGCGCTCTCAAAAGGTGTGTACAGCAAGGATGATTGTGGTAAACTAAAAATCAAACACTCAAATCATACAAGACACTCCAAGCAAAACACATATCATGTGGTGAATAAAAATATAGCTCCAAGTAAAGTTACCGATGGATGTAGACGAAAGAGGGGATGCCATCCGGGGCATCCCCAAGCTTTGACTTTTTGGTGTCCTTAGATTATCTTGGGGGTGCCATGGCCATCCCCAAGCTTAGGCTCTTGGCACTCCTTTTTCCATAATCCATCAAAAGATTTCACCCAAAACTTGAAAACTTCACAACACAAAACTCAACAGAAATCTCGTAAGCTCCGTTAGCGAAAGAAAACAAAAGACCACTTCAAGATACTGTAATGAACTCATTCTTTATTTATATTGGTGTTAAACCTACTGTATTCCAACTTCTCTATGGTTTATAAACTATTTTACTAGCCATATATTCATCAAAATAAGCAAACAACACACGAAAAACAGAATCTGTCAAAAACAGAACAGTATGTAGTAATCTGTAACTAATGCAAACTTCTGGAACCCAAACAATTCTTCCAAAATAGGACGACATAGGAAAATTTTTTTGTTGATCAGCAGCAATTGGAATCACTATTATATCACGTTCTGATGATTTTTAACAATTGCTTTCGTGAACATATAGTTTCTGGAAATTACAGCAAGATCAAATAACTTTCATACAAGAAGATCTTATAGGTTTAACTTGGCACAAACACTAATTAAAACATAAAACCACATATAAACATAAGGTAGATGGATTATTTATTCCTAAACAGAAGCAAAAAGCAAAAACTAAAATAAAATTGGGTTGCCTCCCAACAAGCGTTATCGTTTAACGCCCTTAGCTAGGCATAAAAGCAAGGATAGATCTAGGTATTGCCATAATAGTGGTATGGAAAATCATGAAAACTTCTCTCATATTCTCAACTTTCAGCAGCAAGTTTTCTTTGAGGTAAGCAAAAATAATCAAAAGGGCTAAATTTAATGGGACAAAAGTCCCCAAGATCAATCTCGGGAGGTATGGGTTCCTCCCTAGGCCCTTTGTATTGCACAACCAATTCATCATTAAGAGCATTCTTTTGGCAAAAAGCTACAAGACTTCGTTCAAGAGGAAAACCTAGTCCATTATGTTGAATAGCAAAATCATCATTAAGCTTGGAAATTTTATCAACTAGAACATTGGCAGGGACCTTTTTCCTAAGATTTTCATTATAAGCAATATGATCTAAGGATTGTAAACGCATCATGTCTTCTTGATTAAAAAGGATAGCTTCAATGGGAGGATTACTAGCATCCACCCTATAATGCGCAAAGATTTCTTTGGCCTCTTTTATTATAAATATAGACTCATGAGCCAAGAAGATAGTGGCGGCACGCTTAACAGAAGAATGCTCAATATTAGAGAATTCTAAGAAAATTCGTTGTATGCAAGGATGCATGTGCATAAATTGCCTTTCAAGTTCAACTATAAGCATGGAAATAGAGTCCGCAAGACTACTAGTTCTATAAAGAATAGAACCACACATAGAAGGCAAAGCACCGGAACAAGTAAAGAAATCTTGAATAACTCATTTTCCAATAATATTACCACTACCAACTCGATATTTTTTTTGTATGCAAGGTAGGAGGTTCTTCAGCAGGAGCATCAGAATTCTCCATGATATTATTATTGTCCATATCGGCAATAATTTCCCCAAATTCAAAAATAACGACAAGCAAGCGAAAGAAAAGGCAAACAGAAAAAGAGAGGACGAATAAAATGGCAAGGGTGAAGTGGGGGAGAGGAAAATGAGAGGCAAATGGCAAATAACATAATGCGAGAGATAAGGGATTGTGATGGGTACTTGGTATGTTGACTTTTGCGTAGACTCCCCGGCAACGGCTCCAGAAATTCTTCTTGCTACCTCTTCAGCACTGCGTTGGATTTACCCGAAGAGGAAAGGATGATGCAGCAAAGTAGCGTAAGTATTTCCCTCGGTTTTTGAGAACCAAGGTATCAATCCAGTAGGAAGCCACGCGCGAGTCCCTCGTACCTACACAAAGCAAATAACTCCTCACAACCAACACGAATAGGGGTTGTCAATCCCTTCACGGTTACTTACGAGAGTGAGATCTGATAGATATGATAGGTAATTTTTTTGCTATTTTTTGGTATAAAGATGCAAGGTAAAATAAAAGGAAAGTAAAAAAGCAAAGCAATAATAAAGTGATGGAAGATTAATGTGATGAGAATAGACCCGGGGGCCATAGATTTCACTAGTGGCTTCTCTCAAGAGCATAAGTATTTTACGGTGGGTGAACGAATTACTGTTGAGCAATTGACAGAATTGAGCATAATTATGAGAGTATCTAGGTATGATCATGTATATAGGCATCACGTCCGAGACAAGTAGACCAACTCCTGCCTGCATCAACTACTATTACTCCACTCATCGACCGCTATCCAGCATGCATCTAGAGCATTAAGTTAATGAAAACAGAGTAATGCCTTAAGCAAGATGACATGATGTAGAGGGATAAATTCATGCAATATGATAAAAAAAACCATCTTGTTATCCTCGATGGCAACAATACAATACGCGCCTTGCTGCCCCTACTGTCACTGGGAAAGGACACCGCAAGATTGAACCCAAAGCTAAGCACTTCTCCCATTGCAAGAAGAACCAATCTAGTAGGCCAAACCAAACTGATAATTCGAAGAGACTTGCAGAGATAACAAATCATACATAAAAGAATTCAGAGAAGATTCAAATATTGCTCATAGATAATCTTGATCATAAACCCACAATTCATCGGTCTCAACAAACACACCGCAAAAAGAAGATTACATCGAATAGATCTCCACGAGAGAGGGGGACAACATTGTATTGAGATCCAAAAAGAGAGAAGAAGCCATCTAGCTACTAACTATGGACCCGAAGGTCTGAGGTAAACTACCCACACTTCATCGGAGGGGCTATGGTGATGATGTAGAAGCCCTCCATGGTGGATTCCCCTTCCGCGGAGCTCCGGAACAGGCCCCAAAATGGGATCTCATGGGTATAGAAGGTTGTGGCGGTGGAATTAGGTTTTTGGCTCCGTATTTGATCGTTTGGGGGTACGTAGGTATATATAGGAGGAAGGAGTACGTCGGTGGAGCAAAGGGGGGCCCACGAGGCAGGGGGCGCGCCCTAGGGGGTGGGCGCGCCCCCCACCCTCGTGGCCGCTGTAACACCCCGGATATAACTTTCCCAATTTGTACTCCAACTCTTGCCGTTTCCGGCGTTAAGTTATATTTATTTTCTCGGGTTCGGGTTTTTGTCTCCGTGTGTTGTTTTCGTTGTCATGCATCTCATATCATGTCATCATGTGCATTGCATTTGCATACGTGTTCATCTCATGCATTCGAGCATTTTCCCCGTTGTCCGTTTTGCATTCCGGCGCTTCGTTCTCCTCCGGTGGTCATTTCTAGATTTCTTTCGTGTGTGGGGATTAAAATTTCCGGATTGGACCGAGACTTGTCAAGCGGCCTTGGTTTACTACCGGTAGACCGCCTGTCAAGTTTCGTATTATTTGGACTTCGTTTGATACTCCAACGGTTAACCGAGGGACCGAAAAGGCCTCGTGTGTGTTGCAGCCCAACACCCCTCCAATTTGGCGCAAAACCCACCAAACTCTGCTCCATCACCTAGAGCGTTCAATCACGATCGTGTGGCCGAAAACCGCACCTCATTTGGACTCTCCTAGCTCCCTCTACCTATAAATATAGCCTCCTCCCTGAAATTCCGGATCAAACCCTACATCTCTCCCTCACCTCGCGCACCGGACAAAAACTGCCGGGCCGGACGTGTCCGACCCGAGCGCCGCCGCCATGTGTCGCTCCTCCATTGGCCACCGCCCTCGCGCCCACATCACCGCGCCGCAACCCACGGAGGCCCGCCCGAGCCCACGCGGGGCCCCCGCGGCCCGATCCGCCCCCGCCGCCTTCCTTCCTCGCGCCGCCGCCCGGAGAGCGCGCCGACCGCCGCGCCGCCATTTCCGGCCGCCACCGCTCCGACCTTCGCCGACCGGACACCTCGCCACCTTGCCCGGCCGCACCGCGCCGCGGGAGCTCCGCCACCGAGTCCCTCCACGCCACCGAGCTCCTCCGACGCCGGCCTCCTCCTCCCCTCACGCCGGCGAGCTCCACCGATTCCGGCGCCGGCCGTCCTCGGCTTCCGCGCCGTCGGTGAATAGTGCCGCGCCCAGATCTGGATCCGCTACTACAGTAAACCCTAGCGAGGGTTGACTTTTTCCCCTCTCCTCCTGATATTTTTGCTATATTTGACTTGTGATATCTCCGCATCTGTAGCTCCGATTTGGACATATAGCATATCAAAATGTTCGTATCAGAGAGTACATCATTTCATTCCATTGCATCATTTTCATTTGAGCTCATCTTGATGCCCGAAATGCGGTTAGAAGAGGGCTTCGTGAGTTAATTGTCAGATCTGCTACTTCATCTTAGACTTTTGTCATTTTTGCCATGATTGTTGTGTGCATGATATGCCCATGAGTTCTACATATGTTTTGTTAAGGGTTTTGTCATCTTCCTACAGGTGCAACCCATGCATTTTTGTGATGTGTGTGGTGACTAGTGCAAGCTTGCAAAGTGAGGCACCCGGTAATTCTGTTTTCAGGGACTTAGCATTTTCACTAAGTCCTGGGATTGTTTAGTTCATGATGCCATATGTTCATGCTGTTTCCTAGTGATCCGTGCCTCTTTTGAGGATGATCAGTAAAGGAGTTTTGTTAATATTGTGATGCTCTATCCATCCATGTCTTTGTTTGCAATTATGGAGCACCCTAGCTTGAGTCAATCGAGCTCTACTTTGGCTTCGTTGTGAATCTGGGAAAGATTGCCAACTCGTTTGCAATTTTGCCGGTGATGTTGTAGTTGATCCGTGCATGCTATGACATTGTTCTTGCCATGTCTAGCTTGTATTTTGTGCCTTCTTCATGGATCTATGCTTTCCTTGCCATGACTTGCACCGTAGTGAGTGCATCGAGCTCCTTTACATGCCTTCGTGAGTTATATTTCAGCATGTGTCAGTTTTCACTAAGTCTGAAAACTGATTATGTTTTTGCTATGTTCGTGTGCTTATTAGTATATTTTGTGATCCCTTTTGGCTCAAGGTCAGTAAGGGACTTTTGTTAAGCTTGTTGAGTATCTCCGTGCCATGTTCTTCTTTGTCATAATCAGGTCCTGTAGCATGTTGTTTTGTTGCTCCGAAGAGGGCTATATGATCTGAAATTTCAGACAAGTGTTAATTTCACTAAGTCTGAGATCTGTTTTCCATTTGCATTTTTGCCATGCTTGTTTGAACCTGTTAATGGATGAATTGGCCGTAGTTCAGTGCTAGACTTTTGTTAAGCATCTTGAATGCTTCCCTGCCATGTATTTTGATGCCATGTTTGAGTGTTGTAGCATGTTCATTTTATTGCATTTAGAGGCCTACTTGCTGTAAATCGCAGTCCGGTGTCATATTTGAATCGCTTGCCATTTCCAAACCGTAACTCCGATTCCGGCGTTCTTTATATCGTTTCCAAGCAATTTCATCTCATCTTTCTAGTGGCACACTTGGTTTTCCAAGTTGAGGCCAGGTTCATGCATTTCCTGTCATATCTTGCATTTTGCATCCCGCATCGCATCCCGCATAGCATACCATCATTGCATCTTATTGTTTGAGCTTGCACGTGGTTGATTGTATCCTTGTTGCTTGTTTTTCTTGTTTGGGTAGAGCCGTGAGATGAGTTCTCTAACAAGGAGCCCGTTGAGTTTGCTTTTGAGGATCCAGTCAACTATGACAACTTTGCAGGCAAGATGATCATACCCTCGAAATCACTACTATCTTTGCTATGCTTGTTTGCTCGCTCTTTTGCTATGCCAATGCTACGATGCCTACCATTTGCTTGTCAGCCTCCCAATTGCCATGCCAAACCTCTAACCCCCCATGTCCTAGCAAACCGTTGATTGGCTATGTTACCGCTTTGCTCAGCCCCTCTTATAGCGTTGCGAGTTGCAGGTGAAGATTGGAGGCCGTTCCTTGTTGGAACATTTATTTACTTGTTGGGATATCATTATATTGCTATGTTATCTTAATGCATCTATATACTTGGTAAAGGGTGGAAGGCTCGGCCTCTCGCCTAGTGTTTTGTTCCACTCTTGCCGCCCTAGTTTCTGTCATATCGGTGTTATGTTCCCGGATTTTTGCGTTCCTTACGCGGTTGGGTTATAATGGGAACCCCTTGATAGTTCACCTTGATTAAAGCTTTTCCAGCAATGCCCAACCTTGGTTTTACCATTTGCCACCTAGGCTCTTTTCCCTTAGGTTTCCGGAGCCCGAGGGTCATCTTATTTAAACCCCCCCCCCGGGCCAGTGCTCCTCTGAGTGTTGGTCCGAACCAGGCAGCCTGCGGGGCCACCTCAGGGAAACTCGAGGGTTGGTTTTACTCGTAGCTTGACCTATCTGAGTGTGCCCTGAGAACGAGATATGTGCAGCTCCTATCGGGATTTGTCGGCACATTCGGGCGGTGTTGCTTGTCTTGTTTTAACCTGTCGAAGTGTCTTGAATTACCAAGATGCCGAGCCTGATCGGAACGTCTTGGGAGGAGGTCTATTCCTTCGTTGACCGTGAGAGCTTGTCATGGGCTAAGTTGGGACTCCCCTGCAGGGATTGAACTTTCGAAAGCCGTGCCCGCGGTTATGAGCAGATGGGAATTTGTTAATGTCCGATTGTAGATAACTTGAACCTTAATTTATTTAAAATGAATCGACTGAGTGTGTAGCCATGATGGCCTCTTCTCGGCGGAGTCCGGAAAGTGGACACGGTGTTGGAGTAATGTTTGCCGCAGGTTTGCCCTCTTTAGTTATGCGCTCGCGCTTTGCCTCCTCTTCTCGCTCTCTTTTGCGAATAAGTTATCCACCATATATGCTAGTCGCTTGCTGCAGCTCCACATATATTTGCCTTACCCTTCTATAAGCTTAAATAGTCTTGATCGCGAGGGTGTGAGATTGCTGAGTCCTTGTGGCTCACAGATTCCTATTACACCAGATGCAGGTCCAGGTGATTCCGCTCCAGGTGACGCGTACGAGCTCAAGTGGGAGTTCGACGAGGACTCTCAATGTTACTATGTGTCCTTTCCTGATGATCAGTAGTGGTGCCCAGTTGGGGGTGATTGGGACCGTGTCGCAGGTTGGGTTTTCTTCTATTTTGGCGCTGTAGTCGGGCCATGAGTGTTTGGATGATGTATGTTATTTATGTACTTTGATTGACGTGGCGAGTGTAAGCCAACTATGTATCTCCCCTTTATTATTTATATTACATGGGATGTTGTGATGATTCCCTAACTTGCGACATTGCTTTCAATGCGGTTATGTCTCTAAGTCGTGCCTCGACACGTGGGAGCTATAGCCGCATCGAGGGCGTTACAAGTTGGTAATCAGAGCCTTCCCCGACCTTAGGAGCCCAATTGCTTGATCGTTTTTAGCAGCCGAGTTGTGTCTAGAAAAATGTTTTGAGTCATTTAGGAATTATATATCGGAGAGCTTAGGAATTCTTTTTACTTCCCAGTATCCTCATCGCTCTGGTAAGGCTTCCTGACGTAGAGTTTTGACTCTTCTCTTCTCAAATTTCACTAAAAAAAATTAGGATCACGCGGGTATCTTGGAATCGTTCCAATGGTTTTATGATGAGAACATTGTCTTGGTGCCTCCTGTCAGGGGTTTAGTGGAAGTGTCCCGGGGAGTTGAGCTCTGAGGTGTTGTCATCATAATTTTATCGTTGCAGTTCTGGAATACTTGAGATATTTTTGCCGACATCGAAAATCTCTTTTATGCAGTTCGTTGGTGAGATAACCTCGACGCCACCCAGTACTGGGGCGGGAGTTCGGGAGTATCGCCATAACTTGTATAACGGATGCTTTTCGAAGGTTGAGGTAGATGGTTTCCGAAGGTTTCTTGGTTATGTGTTGAAGGATGGATACAGCTGGATGTAGGATTTGCTAGATTTGGGTGAGATATTATGCTTCCCCTGTATCCCCAACACCCGATTGCATAACCGGAAAGTTTCGGGAGTTTCATAGGTGGGAATTCTCGTAGCTCTAGTTCTTCTTCCACGGATATTGGTTTGAGATTGGGATTTCTTACCGATTATTCGTTCTTGATTCGTACCTTGTTGATTTATTTATCTACCTTCATTCAACGTGGCTTCGCAATTTATGGATAGGTGACCACTTCAAGAGAAATGCATTCGTTCATTTTGTTCGGATGTGAAGACTTTATGTTGCAATTTTCATTCCGTTGGTTTCAGCTTCATTTATCTGTCTATGTGCTAACGGTGGTCAACCTCTTCAGGATGGCTCCCGCTAAGAGCACCAGTCAGAACCAGAATCAAGATCCGCCACCACCTCCACCTCCTCCGGAGGCATGGCAAGCTGTGATGGCCGCAACCAATGCAAACACACAGTTGATCATGCAAATCCTCCAAGAGGGCAATCAAGGCAGTCAAGGGAATCAAGGCAGCAATCAGAATCATTTTACTACACTGAACCAGTTCCTTGCTAATGGGCCAAAGACGTTCAGCAATTGTGTTGAGGCATCCGATGCTGACGATTGGCTTGTGGATCTGTGTAAGCATTTTGAGTGCAGCAACGTCAGGCCTGAAGATTTTGTCAAGTTCGCTTCCTTCCAACTCAAAGATCAAGTTGCAGATTGGTTCCAGCAGTACAAGGATTCCAGAGGTGGACATGTGATCACTTGGGATGATTTCCGTCAAGATTTCCGAGCTCATCACATCCCTCAAAGTGTGGTTGAAAGTAAGCGTCAGGAATTCCGCAACTTGAAGCAAGGTTCTTTGTCTGTCTATGACTACAACAAGTTGTTCCAGAAGCTCGCCCGCTTTGCCAAGCAGGACGTCCCAGATGAGAAGAGCATGATATACCAGTTCAGGGGTGGTCTTAGAGAAGAAATCCAGCTCGCTCTTGTCCTCTTTGAGCCGTTGAGATACGATGAGTTCTACAACATGGCACTGAAGCAAGAGGCTGCTCAGTTGAGGTGTGATGCTTCCAAGAAGCGAGTCAGAGATGCTACTCCTTCTTCCTCTACTCAAGTGGCCAAGCAGCAGAAGTATTGGCTTCCTCCTCCTCCGTTCCATCAGCCGTATCAGCAGAAGAGCAAAGGTGGAAGTGGTTCTTCCCACCCACCCAACCCTGGCTTTCAGAACAAGTCTTCGCCTCAACCTCCAAGATCGAGTGCTCTGTACCACCGTCCGCTTTCAGAGGTCACGTGCAACAAGTGCCAAGAAAAGGGTCACTATGCCAACAAGTGTTTCAACCAGAGGCGTCTTGCTCCTCCTCCTCCTCCTATGAGATCGGCAAGTACAGCTGTGGTCAAGCATAACCCCAAGCATGCCAAGGTCAACTTGATGAACGCAGCTCAGGCAGAGGATTCGTCAGATGTCATCATGGGTAACCTTCCTGTTAACGATGTTCCCGCAAAAGTTCTTTTTGACACTGGTGCATCACATTGTTTCATGTCAAAGCCATTTTTTACCAAGCATGAGTTCGTTTCTTCTAATTTGGGTAAACAAATGGATATCGTTTCTCCTAGCAAACGTTTGAGTGCAAGTCTGGAGGTGCCAAATGTTACTATCACATTGGGCGACTACAAGTTCCTTTCTTCCCCAATGGTTCTTGGTAACTCGGATATTGATCTTATTCTCGGAATGGATTGGCTTTCAGCACAAGGCTTAGCTTGATTGTGCAGCCAGGCAGATTCAATTGACTCATTCGTCTGAGGATGTAATTGTCTTTGCCGCTCATGATGATACCATCCGTCTGTTTTGTCTCAATGAGAAGGGTGAACTGGACGCTATCTCGCAAATTCCAATCGTTTGCGAATATCAAGACGTCTTTCCAGAAGAGCTTCCAGGAATGCCTCCGCACCGGCCAGTTGAATTCGTTATTGATCTTGAGCCCAGCACGGAACCTGTGTGCAAACGTCCTTACAAGCTCGGACCTGAAGAATTGAAGGAGTTGAAGAAACAACTCGATGAGCAAGAGAGAACGGGTCTCATCCGGCCTAGTTCTTCTCCATGGGGTTGTGGTGTTCTTTTTGTGAAGAAGAAGGATGGATCAAACCGACTTTGTGTTGATTACCGTCCATTGAACAAGAAGACTATCAAGAACAAATACCCACTTCCCAACATCAATGAGCTGTTCGAACAACTCAAAGGTGCCCAAGTATTCTCCAAGCTTGATCTCCGTATAGGTTATCATCAGATTCGCATCCGTGAGCAAGATATTCCCAAGACGGCTTTCAGGACAAGCTTTGGTTCATATGAATACACTGTCATGTCTTTTGGCCTCGTCAACGCTCCTCCGACGTTCTCTCGCATGATGAACTTCATATTCAACGCCTACACCAATGACTTCGTTTTGGTCTATCTCGACGACATTCTGGTTTTCTCCAAGAACAAGGAAGATCATGCCAAACACTTGCGTTTGGTTCTCGATAAGCTCAGGGAACATCAGTTCTACGCCAAGTTATCCAAGTGTGAATTTTGGCTCGATGAGGTTCTTTATCTTGGTCATATCATCTCTGCCAAGGGCATTGCCGTGAATCCTGAGAAGGTGTCTGCAATTGTGAATTGGGAACCTCCTCAAAACGTGAAGCAACTCCGCAGTTTCCTCGGTCTCGCAAGCTATTGCCGAAGATTCGTTGAAAACTTTTCTAAGATCGCGAAGCCTCTCTCAAATCTTCTCCAGAAGCACGTCAAATACGTTTGGTCTCCGGAGTGTGATATTGCTTTCAACACTTTGAAAGAGAAGTTGATCACTGCTCCAGTTTTGACTCAGCCGGATGAATCCAAGCCGTACGAGGTCTTTTGTGATGCCTCTCTCCAAAGTCTTGGTGCAGTATTGATGCAAGAGAAGAAAGTGGTTGTTTATACATCTCGCCAGTTGAAGTCTAATGAGAAGAACTACCCCACTCATGATCTCAAGTTAGCGGCAGTTGTGCATGCTCTTTTGACTTGGAGACATCTTCTATTGGGAAGAAAAGTGGACATTTTCACTGATCACAAGAGTCTCAAGTACATCTTCACTCAGCCTAATCTCAACCTCAGGCAAACTCGATGGGTCGAAATGATTCAAGAGTATAATCCGAGTATCGAGTATACTCCGGGCAAGGCCAATGTGATTGCTGACGCATTGAGCAGGAAAGCGTATTGCAACAGTCTGATTCTTAAGCCTTATCAACCCGAGCTTTGTGAAGCTTTCCGCAAACTTAATCTGCAAGTTGTTCCTCAAGGTTTCCTCGCCAACCTTCAAGTCTCTCCTACCTTGGAAGACCAGATTCGGCAAGCCCAGCTTCTTGATGCTATGGTGAAGAAGGTGAAGATTGGGATTGCCAAGAGTCGGTCCAAGTACAAGTGCTACCGCCTTGATGACAAGGATACTCTCTTCTTCGAGGATCTAATTGTTGTACCCAAAGGTGAACTTCGTAAAGTGATCATGAACGAGGCTCACAATTCTCTCCTCTTCATCCACCCTGGGAGCACGAAGATGTATCAGGACCTCAAGCAAGCTTATTGGTGGACTCGAATGAAGCGCGAGATCGCTCAATTCGTGAATGAATGTGATGTCTGCAGAAGAGTGAAGGCAGAACACCAAAGGCCAGCGGTCTCCTCCAACCTCTTGCCATTCCAGAATGGAAGTTTGACCACATTGAAATAGACTTCGTGACTGGGTTTCCAAAGTCCAAGCGTGGCAATGATGCTATATTCGTTGTCATTGACAAGCTCACCAAAGTGGCTCACTTTCTGCCTATCAAAGAGTCGATCACTGCAGCTCAATTGGAGGAACTCTATACCTCTCGAATTGTCTCTCTGCACGGTATCCCTCAAGTGATATCTTCAGACCGTGGCAGCATCTTTACCTCCAAGTTTTGGGATTCTTTTCAGAAGGCCATGGGCACCAACATCCGCTTCAGCACTGCTTTCCATCCTCAAACAAGCGGTCAAGTTGAGCGTGTCAACCAGATTCTTGAAGATATGCTTAGGGCTTGTGTGATCTCCTTCGGCATGAAGTGGGAGGATTGTCTTCCTTATGCTGAATTCTCCTACAACAACAGTTTTCAAGCAAGTTCGGGCAAGGCCCCATTTGAAATTCTGTATGGCAGGAAGTGCCGTACCCCTCTCAACTGGTCTGAAACCGGTGAACGTCAGCTGCTGGGTAATGACTTAATCACAGAGGCAGAAGAAATGTGCAAAGTCATTCGTGATAACCTCAAAGCAGCCCAATCCCGCCAGAAGAGCTACTATGATAGTAAGCACCGTGATTTGGCTTTTGAGATCGGAGATCATGTTTACCTCCGCGTCTCTCCTATGAAAGGTACTCGTCGCTTCGGTATCAAAGGGAAGCTTGCCTACGTGGGACCTTTCAAGATTGTCAGCAAGAGAGGCGACCTCGCCTATCAACTCGAGCTTCCTTCAAACTTTGCAAATGTTCATGATGTGCTCCATGTCTCTCAGCTTTGTAAGTGCTTCAAGACTCCTGACCGCACAGTCAACTTCGAGGATATTGAGCTCCAAGAAGACCTCACTTATTGTGAGCACCCAGTTGCTATTCTTGAAGAGACTGAACGCAAGAATCGCAACAAGTCAATCAAATTTCTCAAAGTCAAGTGGTCACACCATTCCGACCGTGAAGCTACCTGGGAACGTGAGGATCACCTCCGTTCTGAGTACCCGGTGTTCTTTCAGTCCTAGATCTCAGGACGAGATCCTTTCATAGTGGTGGAGTGTTGTAACACCCCGGATATAACTTTCCCAATTTGTACTCCAACTCTTGCCGTTTCCGGCGTTAAGTTATATTTATTTTCTCGGGTTCGGGTTTTTGTCTCCGTGTGTTGTTTTTGTTGTCATGCATCTCATATCATGTCATCATGTGCATTGCATTTGCATACGTGTTCACCTCATGCATTCGAGCATTTTCCCCGTTGTCCGTTTTGCATTCCGGCGCTTCGTTCTCCTCCGGTGGTCATTTCTAGCTTTCTTTCGTGTGTGGGGATTAAACATTTCCTGATTGGACCGAGACTTGTCAAGTGGCCTTGGTTTACTATCGGTAGACCGCCTGTCAAGTTTCATATCATTTGGACTTCGTTTGATACTCCAACGGTTAACCGAGGGACCGAAAAGGCCTCGTGTGTGTTGCAGCCCAACACCCCTCCAATTTGGCCCAAAACCCACCAAACTCTGCTCCATCACCTAGAGCGTTCGATCACGATCGCGTGGCTGAAAACCGCACCTCATTTGAACTCTCCTAGCTCCCTCTACCTATAAATATAGCCTCCTCCCCGAAATTCCGGATCAAACCCTAGATCTCTCCCTCACCTCGCGCACCGGACAAAAACTGCCGGGCCGGACGTGTCCGACCCGAGCACCGCCGCCACGTGTCGCTCCTCCATTGGCCGCCGCCCTCGCGCCCACATCACCGCGCCGCCACCCGCGGAGGCCCGCCCGAGCCCACGCGGGGCCCCCGCGGCCCGATCCGCCCCTGCCACCTTCCTTCCTCGCGCCGCCGCCCGGAGAGCGCGCCGGCCGCCCCGCCGCCATTTCCGGCTGCCACCGCTCCGACCTTCGCCGGTCGGACACCTCGCCGCCTTGCCCGGCCGCGCCGCGCCGCGGGAGCTCCACCACCGAGTCCCTCCACGCCACCGAGCTCCTCCGACGCCGGCCTCCTCCTCCCCTCACGCCGGCGAGCTCCACTGATTCCGGCGCCGGCCGTCCTCGGCTTCCGCGCCGTCGGTGAACAGTGCCGCGCCCAGATATGGATCCGCTGCTACAGTAAACCCTAGCGAGGGTTGACTTTTTCCCCTCTCCTCCAAATATTTTTGCTATCTTTGACTTGTGATATCTCCGCATCCGTAGCTCCGATTTGGACATATAGCATATCAAAATGTTTGTATAAGAGAGTACATCATTTCATTCCATTGCATCATTTTCATTTGAGCTCATCTTGATGCCCGAAATGCTGTTAGAAGAGGGCTTCGTGAGTTAATTGTCAGATCTGCTACTTCATCTTAGACTTTTGTCATTTTTGCCATGATTGTTGTGTGCATGATATGCCCATGAGTTCTACATATGTTTTGTTAAGGGTTTTGTCATCTTTCCAGAGGTGCAACCCATGAATTTTTGTGATGTGTGTGGTGACTAGTGCAAGCTTGCAAAGTGAGGCACCCGGTAATTCTGTTTTCAGGGACTTAGCATTTTCACTAAGTCCTGGGATTGTTTAGTTCATGATGCCATATGTTCATGCTGTTTCCTAGTGATCCGTGCCTCTTTTGAGGATGATCAGTAAAGGAGTTTTGTTAATATTGTGATGCTCTATCCATCCATGTCTTTGTTTGCAATTATGGAGCACCCTAGCTTGAGTCAATCGAGCTCTACTTTGGCTTCGTTGTGAATCTGGGAAGATTGCCAACTCGTTTGCAATTTTGCCGGTGATGTTGTAGTTGATCCGTGCATGCTATGACATTGTTCTTGCCATGTCTAGCTTGTATTTTGTGCCTTCTTCATGGATCTATGCTTTCCTTGCCATGACTTTCACCTTAGTGAGTGCATCGAGCTCCTTTACATGCCTTCGTGAGTTATATTTCAGCATGTGTCAGTTTTCACTAAGTCTGAAAACTGATTAAGTTTTTGCTATGTTCGTGTGCTTATTAGTATATTTTGTGATCCCTTTTGGCTCAAGGTCAGTAAGGGACTTTTGTTAAGCTTGTTGAGTATCTCCGTGCCATGTTCTTCTTTGTCATAATCAGGTCCTGTAGCGTGTTGTTTTGTTGCTCCGAAGAGGGCTATATGATCTGAAATTTCAGACAAGTGTTAATTTCACTAAGTCTGAGATCTGTTTTCCATTTGCATTTTTGCCATGCTTGTTTGAACCTGTTAATGGATGAATTGGCCGTAGTTCAGTGCTAGACTTTTGTTAAGCATCTTGAATGCTTCCCTGCCATGTATTTTGATGCCATGTTTGAGTGTTGTAGCATGTTCATTTTATTGCATTTAGAGGCCTACTTGCTGTAAATCGCAGTCCGGTGTCATATTTGAATCGCTTGCCATTTCCAAACCGTAACTCCGATTCCGGCGTTCTTTATATCGTTTCCAAGCAATTTCATCTCATCTTTCTAGTGGCACACTTGGTTTTCCAAGTTGAGGCCAGGTTCATGCATTTCCTGTCATATCTTGCATTTTGCATCCCGCATCGCATCCCGCATAGCATACCATCATTGCATCTTATTGTTTGAGCTTGCACGTGGTTGATTGTATCCTTGTTGCTTGTTTTTCTTGTTTGGGTAGAGCCGTGAGATGAGTTCTCTAACAAGGAGCCCGTTGAGTTTGCTTTTGAGGATCCAGTCAACTATGACAACTTTGCAGGCAAGATGATCATACCCTCGAAATCACTACTATCTTTGCTATGCTAGTTTGCTCGCTCTTTTGCTATGCCAATGCTACGATGCCTACCATTTGCTTGTCAGCCTCCCAATTGCCATGCCAAACCTCTAACCCCCCATGTCCTAGCAAACCGTTGATTGGCTATGTTACCGCTTTGCTCAGCCCCTCTTATAGCGTTGCTAGTTGCAGGTGAAGATTGGAGGCCGTTCCTTGTTGGAACATTTATTTACTTGTTGGGATATCATTATATTGCTATGTTATCTTAATGCATCTATATACTTGGTAAAGGGTGGAAGGCTCGGCCTCTCGCCTAGTGTTTTGTTCCACTCTTGCCGCCCTAGTTTCCGTCATATCGGTGTTATGTTCCCGGATTTTTGCGTTCCTTACGCGGTTGGGTTATAATGGGAACCCCTTGATAGTTCACCTTGATTAAAGATTTTCCAGCCATGCCCAACCTTGGTTTTACCATTTGCCACCTAGCCTCTTTTCCCTTGGGTTTCCGGAGCCCGAGGGTCATCTTATTTAACCCCCCCCCCCGGGCCAGTGCTCCTCTGAGTGTTGGTCCGAACCAGGCAGCCTGCGGGGCCACCTCGGGGAAACTCGAGGGTTGGTTTTACTCGTAGCTTGACCTATCTGAGTGTGCCCTCAGAACGAGATATGTGCAGCTCCTATCGGGATTTGTCGGCACATTCGGGCGGCGTTGCTTGTCTTGTTTTAACCTGTCGAAGTGTCTTGAATTACCAAGATGCCGAGCCTGGTCGGAACGTCTTGGGATGAGGTCTATTCCTTCGTTGACCGTGAGAGCTTGTCATGGGCTAAGTTGGGACTCCCCTGCAGGGATTGAACTTTCGAAAGCTGTGCCCGCGGTTATGGGCAAATGGGAATTTGTTAATGTCCGATTGTAGATAACTTGAACCTTAATTTAATTAAAATGAATCAACTGAGTGTGTAGCCGTGATGGCCTCTTCTCGGCGGAGTCCGGGAAGTGGACACGGTGTTGGAGTAATGTTTGCCGCAGGTTTGCCCTCTTTAGTTATGCGCTCGCACTTTGCCTCCTCTTCTCGCTCTCTTTTGCGAATAAGTTAGCCACCATATATGCTAGTTGCTTGCTGCAGCTCCACATATATTTGCCTTACCCTTCCTATAAGCTTAAATAGTCTTGATCGCGAGGGTGCGAGATTGCTGAGTCCCTGTGGCTCACAGATTCCTATTACACCAGATGCATGTCCAGGTGATTCCGCTCCAGGTGACGCGTACGAGCTCAAGTGGGAGTTCGATGAGGACTATCAACGTTACTATGTGTCCTTTCCTGATGATCAGTAGTGGTGCCCAGTTGGGGGTGATTGGGACCGTGTCGCTTGTTGGGTTTTCTTCTATTTTGGCGCCGTAGTCGGGCCATGAGTGTTTGGATGATGTATGTTATTTATGTACTTTGATTGACGTGGCGAGTGTAAGCCAACTATGTATCTCCCCTTTATTATTTATATTACATGGGATGTTGTGATGATTGCCTAACTTGCGACATTGCTTTCAATGTGGTTATGTCTCTAAGTCGTGCCTCGACACGTGGGAGCTATAGCCGCATCGAGGGCGTTACAGCCGCCTCCCTTCTTTCTTGACATGGGGTCCAAGTCTCCTGGATCATATTCGGTGAGAAGATCACGTTCCCGAAGGTTTCATTCTGTTTGGACTCCGTTTGACATTTCGTTTCTTCGAAACACTGAAATAGGCAAAAACCATCAATTCTGGGCTGGGCCTCCGGTTAATAGGTTAGTCCCAAAAGTAATATAAAAGTGGAAAATAAAGCCCAATATAGTCCAAAACAGTAGATAATATAGCATGGAGCAATCAAAAATTATAGATACGTTGGAGACGTATCAAGATTAAATTTAGTTGAAGAAGAAAACAATTTCTTGAAGGAAAAAATAAAAAAATGAGGAGGAGAAGATGATATTGGAGTTGCATGTTGCGGATGTCGTCGATGATCACAAGATCAAGATGGATGCAATGCGCTTGAAGATTAGAAAGATTAGAAAATATGCCATTCATACCGAGGCTTGGTATCATTATGTCGTTGGATCAATTGTTACCTTGGTTGCGATTATGATCGCATTTGTTTTCGCATTGAAATGTTTTACATAGTTTCAATGTATGGTTTAATCAATTAGATGCTCTGGAGAGCTATATGTTGTTAGATGAGAACTATCTATGTACTTTGGTTTTAATGTGATGATGAACTTCTATTAATTTGGTCACTTAATTATCTATTCATGATGTTCTGTAATGGTTTTTGACACACTTAATTATATATAATGCACGCAGATGAACCGGCAATGGATGTACAGTGACAGACACACCTCCGAGTACATTAAGGCTGTGCATGATTTTCTCGAAGTGGCTGAGGCAAACAAGCAGAATGGTTTTATGTGTTGTCCATGCCCTAAATGTGGGAATACGAAGTCTTACTCTGACCGGAAAATCCTTCACACCCACCTGCTTTACAAGGGTTTCATGCCACACTATAATGTTTGGACGAGGCACGGAGAAATAGGGGTTATGATGGAAGACGACGAAGAAGAAGAGGACGATGACAACTATGTGCCCCCTGAATACGGTGATGCTACAACGGGGGAAGCTGCTGAAGATAAAGAGGAACCAGACGATGTGCCCAATGATGCTGCAACGGGGGAAGCTGCTGAAGATCAAGAGGAACCAGACGATGTGCCCGATGATGATGATCTCCGCCGGGTCATTGTCGATGCAAGGACGCAATGCGAAAGTCAAAAGGAGAAGCTGAAGTTCGATCGCATGTTAGAGGATCACAAAAAGGGTTGTACCCCAATTGCGAAGATGGCAACACAAAGCTCGGTACCGTACTGGAATTGCTGCAGTGGAAGGCAGAGAATGTTGTGTCTGGCAAAGAATTTGAGAAGCTACTGAAAATATTGAAGAAGAAGCTTCCAAAGGATAACGAATTGCCCGACAGTACATACGCAGCAAAGAAGGTCATATGCCCTCTAGGATTGGAGGTGCAGAAGATACATGCATGCCCTAATGACTGCATCCTCTACCGCGGTGCATACAAGGATCTGAACGCATGCCCGGTATGCGGTGCATTGCGGTATAAGATCAGACGAGATGACCCTGGTGATGTTGACGGCGAGCCCCCCAGGAAGAGGGTTCCTGTGAAGCTGATGTGGTATTCTCCTATAATACCATGGTTGAAACGTTTGTTCAGAAACGAAGATCATGCCAAGTTGATGTGATGGCACAGTGAGGACCGTAAGAAAGACGGGAAGTTGAGAGCACCCGCTGACGGGTCGAAGTGGAGAAGAATCAAGAGAAAGTACTGGGCTGAGTTTGCAGGTGACCCAAGGAACGTATGGTTTGGTTTAAGCGCGGATGGCATTAATCGTTTCGGGGAGCAGAGCAGCAATCATAGCACCTAGCCCGTGACTCTATGCATGTATAACCTTCCTCCTTGGATGTGCATGAAGCGGAAGTTCATTATGATGCCAGTTCTCATCCAAGTCCCTAAGCAACCCAGCAACGACATTGATGTGTACCTAAGGCCATTAGTTGAAGAACTTTTACAGCTGTGGAATGGAAATGGTGTACGTACATGGGATGAGCACAAACAGGAGGAATTTAACATGCACGTGTTGCTGTTTGTAACCATCAACGATTGGCCCGCTCTCAGTAACCTTTCAGGACGGACAAACAAGGGATACCACGCATGCACGCACTATTTAGATGACACTAAAAGTATATACCTGGACAAATGCAGGAAGAATGTGTACCTGGGCCATCATCGATTTCTTCCGACCAACCATCAATGTCGAAAGAAAGGCAAGCATTTCAAAGGCGAGGCAGACACCGGAAGAAGCCCGCCATGCGTACTGGTGATCACGTACTTGCTATGGTCAATGATTTACACGTAATATTTGGAAAGGGTCCCAGCGGACTAGCTGTTCCGAATGACGTTGAGGGACATGCATCCATGTGGAAGAAGAATTCTATATTTTGGGACCTACCCTACTGGAAAGACCTAGAGGTCCGCTCTTCAATCGACGTGATGCACGTGACGAAGAACCTTTGCGTGAACCTGCTAGGATTCTTGGGCGTGTATGGGAAGACAAAAGATACACCTGAGGCATGGGAGGACCTGCAACGTTTGCACGAAAAAGACGGCATGCCTCCGAAGCGGTATGAAGGTCCTGCCAGCTACGCTCTTACGAAAGAAGAGAAAGAAATCTTCTTTGAATGCCTGCTCAGTATGAAGGTCCCGACTGGCTTCTCATCGAATATAAAGGGAATAATAAATATGCCAGAGGAAAAGTTCCAGAACCTAAAGTCTCATGACTGCCACGTGATTATGACGCAACTGCTTCCGGTTGCATTGAGGGGGCTTCTACTGGAAAACGTCTGATTAGCCATTGTGAAGCTATGTGCATTCCTCAATGCAATCTCTTGGAAGGTGATCGATCCAGAAATCATACCAAGGCTAAGGAGTGATGTGGCGCAATGTCTTGTCAGTTTTGAGCTGGTGTTCCCACCATCCTTCTTCAATATCATGACGCACGTCCTAGTTCATCTAGTCGACGAGATTGTCATTCTGGGGCCTGTATTTCTACATAATATGTTCCCCTTTGAGAGGTTCATGGGAGTCCTAAAGAAATATGTCCGTAACCGCGGTAGGCCAGAAGGAAGCATCTCCATGGGCCATCAAACAGAGGATGTCATTGGGTTTTGTGTTGACTTCATTCCTGGCCTTAAGAAGATAGGTCTCCCTAAATCGCGGTATGAGGGGAGACTGACTGGAAAAGGCACGCCAGGAGCGGACTCAATAATATGCAGGGACGGGCATTCTTGGTCTCAAGCACACTACATAGTTCTACAGAACTCTACCTTGGTGACCCCGTATGTCGATAAACACAAGAACAGTCAGCGCTCCAAACACCCGGAGCAGTGTGACGACTGGATTACATGTGAACACATCAGGACTTTCAGCAGTTAGTTGGAAACACGTCTCAGAAGTGACACCACTGTTTGTCATGAGCTGTACTCGTTGTCCAGGGGACCATCTTCGACTGTATCGACTTACAAAGGATACGAGATAAATGGGAATACATTTTACACGATCGCCCAAGATCAAAAGAGCACCAACCAAAACAGTGGTGTCCGCTTTGATGCAACAACCGAGAGGGGGAAGGACACATATTATGGTTACATAATGGACATATAGGAACTTGACTACGGACATGATTTTTAAGGTCCCTTTGTTTAAGTGCAAATGGGTCAATCTGTCAGGAGGCGGGGTACAGGTAGACCCACAGTATGGAATGACAACAGTGGATCTGAACAATCTTGGGTACACTGACGAACCATTCGTCCTAGCCAATGATGTGGCACAGGTTATCTATGTGAAGGACATGTCCACCAGACTGAGAAAAAGAAAAGATAAGGAAGCGAATACATCATACGATGAGCCAAAGCGCCACATAGTTCTTTCAGGAAAAAGGGACATCGTGGGAGTGGAGGGCAAGACAGACATGTCTGAAGATTATGAAAAGTTTCATGAAATTCCTCCCTTCAAAGTCAAGGATGACCCAACCATCCTGATAAACGATGAAGATTATCCACGCTTACGGCGCAATAAGAAAATGACACAAGCGAAGAAAAAGTGAAGACTTTCTCCCGCAACTATTATGATGATACCATGCCAACTTTGTACCAGATGAATATGATACCATTGTCCGTTTTGTACACGAAGTGCATCCAGTTTTTGCCGTAACCCTCTCAACTTTCTTGCACATGCTATGTGGATGAAATGATGATATCATGCCAACTTTCAACCTTTTCAGAGTTCATTTGAAATGCTTTTCAACTTCAGGGTCTTATAGCTCAAAATAATCAATAAATGCATGAAAAATAACAAATGAAGTCAGAAAGGGCAGAAAGAACCGGTACTAAAGGAATCAACTAAAAAGCTTTTATAAACCTCTAGTATTATTGAAACTAAAATTATATAGAATTTATGCAACTAAAATTATCAAAGTATTTTCTGTTCAAAACATTAAAAATAAAAAGAATTTTCATAAAATAAATACAAAAAGCTTTTACAAACTTTTATAAATAAGTAGAAACAAAATAAAATAAAATAAAATAAATAAGTAGAAACAAAATAAAATAAACTTTTATAAAATAAATAAGTAGAAACAAAATAAAATAAAATAAACTATAATAAAACAAAATAAATAAACCTTAATAAAATAAATAAAATAGCAACAGTAAGTATTTTGTTGTAAGTAGAAACAAAATAAAAAATAAAGCAACAAAGAAAACAAAAAAACTGGGAAAAAAATAAAAAAAATGCCACCTCCTGGGCCACCGTGGCCTGAATACGACTAGAAACCCAGCTAGTTGGGCCAGGATTCAGGCTCGCAGAAGGCCCATCAGGCCCACAGGCAAAGCAGTGTCAAATTAGGCCCATAGGCCTGCAGTACAGAGGAGTTCGAGAGAGAGGAGGGAGCAGTGCTTATAAACAGGTAGTCGACGCTCTCAACTAGCGAGGTGGGACTAAACTCCCAC
Source organism: Triticum aestivum (assembly GCF_018294505.1). NCBI lineage: Eukaryota > Viridiplantae > Streptophyta > Magnoliopsida > Poales > Poaceae > Triticum > Triticum aestivum. The sequence continues at coordinate 693,823,335 of NC_057797.1, forward strand.
CACCACGTCGCTTTACAAGGCCATTGGTCCCGGTTGCTGGCACGAACCGGGACCAATGCCCGGTTCGTGGCAACAACCGGGACCAATGCCCCCCCTTTAGTCCCGGTTGGTGCCACCAACCGGGACCAAAGGCCGCCGCTTCTTGCCCTTTGGGCTGCTGAAAAGAGGCCTTTGGTCCCGGTTGGTGGCACCAACCGGGACTAAAGGGTGTCTTTGGTCCCGGTTGCTGCTATGAACCGGGACCAAAGGCCTGGGTATATAAGTAGCACTTAGGAAAATTTGACGAACTCATCGCCAGTTGCCCCGGCCCGCCCGACGACGCCGAGCTCATCGACACCGCCAGGCTGCCCAGATCGACGACGTCCGCTGCCTCGACGCCGTGCGCCGCCCAGACGCTGTCCGCGCGCCCCCGTCGTCGCCCCTGCACCGTCGCCGCCAGGCTGCCCTGACGCCGCCCGCCGCCCCCGCCGACGCCGTCGTCGTCGCCCGTGCCCGTCATCGCCGTCGCCCGCGCCCATCATTGCCGTCGCTGCGGGGAAGCACCACGCCGGCTCCCGCGACCCGTTCATCCCCGAGGCCGTTCATCCGCCGCCGCACCGATTCCGGCCGGCGACCTCGACCCCTCCCCTCGCTGTGAGCCCCTGCCTCCTCCCTTTCCTTCTCATTGTCGTCCTCGCACGCCATCCGTAAGCGCGCGCCACCGCCAACCATCGTTGCTGTCGCCGTATAATGCTCTGTATATGCTCACTGTATGTATGTATGTATGTATGTATGTATGTATGTATGTATGTATGTATGTATGCATGCATGTATGTATGTACGTATGTATGTATGTATGTACGTATGTATGTATGTATGTATGTATGTTGTATGTATGTATGTATGTATGTGCACTGTATAATGCTCATTTTTGCATTTTTTTTGTTACCAAGAAAAAGGTCTATTTTTTGGTGATATGTATGTTCATATGCTCATTTAAGAAAATGTCCATATGTAACATTTAAGAAAAAAAAAGTAAATGTATGTATGTTCATATGCAAAGAATTATTTTTGGATGAAATGAGATGAGATGAGATGTGTTTTGTGTTGGAGAAGAAAAGAGGAAGAAGGAAGAAGAAGGAAAAGAGGGTCGAGGGGCGGTCGATATACCCCCTCCCCGATAACATTTTTTCCATGTATATATGCAAAAGTTACATTTTTAAAAAAGTTTTATATATCTAGCTAGGAAAGGAAGAAGAAGAAAAAGAACGAGAGGAAAAAGGAAAATAAGAAGAGGAAGAAAGGAGAAGAAGAGGAGAAATAAATAAGAAGAAGAAAGAAGAAAAAGAAGAGGAGAAGAATCTCCTCTATTCCTTTCTTCTTCTCCTCTTCTTTTTCTTCTTTTTTTCTTCAATCTTCTCCTCTATTAATATCTTCTTCTCCTCTATTAATATCTTCTTCTCCTCTTTTTATTTCTTCTTCGTCGTCTTATTTTTTATCGGATATGTCGTCGTCGATATACCCAGTGTCCCGATAACTTCAACACGAGGGGGGGTCGACCTACCCCCTCCCCGATAACATTATTTTCCCATGTATGTATCTCGTCGTTGTCGATATAACCCCCTCTCAGATAACTTCGACCGTGATAACTTATACCAGGGAGCACCACCCCGGCCCTCTCGCTCGACCAAAACTCTCGAGGACACCCAACCCTAGAATAAAACGATGTCGGTCTCCTACCCCCTCCCGCCGCGCCCCTACCTTTGAAGCGTTGCCGAGGCCACCCCAAACCCGGAATAAGCTAGGTCTACGTTTGCCACTAATATATCCACCTGCTGTCATGTTTGTGTAATAATTGCCATGTTGTAATATTTGCAGAAACAATGGAGCACGGACGAGACGAGGAAGCAGAAGAGGTGTTGGGGGACATAATCTTAGCCGGAGGTGATGTCTTGTCGTATCTTAACGACAATGATGGTCTGGAAGAACAGGGTGAAGAAGCAGGCTACGGTGATCGAAGAATGGAGGAGGAAAGACATGATTATGATGTCTTCGGTGACCCAATGCTGGTGCAAGAAGGAGCCCGTGGTGACGGCTCCGGTGACCGAACAGAGTCGGCCAGGTAAATATATTAGTTAAGCCTGTGCTGACTAGCTAATTGATGCATTCATTGTTTTGGTATGTACACATATTGATTAACTCTCGTCTTTCTTATTTTTTCTAGCCCTCCGGATCGAGCACAACTTCAGTAAAGAGACGAGGCCCGAAGAAAAAGTTGCGCTCGGATGAAAGGTTTGAGAACACAGCAATCACGCGCGATGGCCAACCGATTGAACCCATCCGGACAAAGGAAGCATTTGCTGCTCAGTGTGGGGTTCTTGTTAGGGACAAGATCCCGATCAGCATCCACCAATGGTATAAGCCTAAGAAGGAAGACCATGAGGTGTCTTATGTCAATGATATGCAGAAAGATGATCTTTGGACTGAGCTGAAGGCAAATTTCACCCTACCGCCAGAGGAGGATCCGGAGAAGCCAGTTAAAGAGCAATTAATCAAGTCTCATGCTCTTAAGAAGATGGCAGACCTATTCAGGAGGTGGAAGAATGAGCTGAAAACGTTTGTCGACAAAGAAGAGACACCAGAATTCATCAGCAAATATGAGAAGATCAGAGATCACTGGCCCGCATTTGTGGCCCACAAGACATCGGAAAAGAATAAGAAGATGTCAGCGACAAACAAGAAAAATGATGCGAAGAAGAAGCTTCATCATCGCACGGGGTCAGGTGGCTATCTCAAAGCCCGACCTAAGTGGGCCAAGGCTGAGAATGATCTGCTTGATGAAGGGATCGAACCAGAGACAATGAACTGGCCAGACCGTTGTCGGACTTGGTTCTTTGGGGCTTGCGGAACCTTGGACCCTGTATCAGGGAAGTGCATTGAGACGGACGAGCAAATGAGAATAGCAGTCAAGAGGCTTCAGCACTATATCGATGCAGCGCCGCAAGGGACGTTCGTTCCAGACAGAGAGAACGACGAGCTCACAATGGCCCGCAGGAATCCTGAGCACCCTGGAAGGACATGAGGCACGCCAGGCTCCGTTCCATGGAAGGCTGGTTTTCTGGACGCGGGCGGTTACAAATGCCATGAGAGGAGGAAAAAAGTGGAGCAGACCCAAATTCAGAAGGTGCACGAAAGGGTTCAAGCGCTAGAGGAACGAGACGTAGCTCGCAGCAAGCGACCTGCCGAAACTACCCCGCCATCTCAGCGGAGAAGCAGCGTGGCTTCCACCGAGCTGCTTCAGCCGGAGCATGTCTTGACGGCTCCTGCTAGCTACCCCGTGGATGCTATCACGGAGTCTCAACATTGCCACCTTATGACGCAATGGCAGAACTTCAAAGTCAAGGCGGTTGTCGGCTCTGTTCGACCTCCTGAACCCGGTGCAACTTTTCACTATCGTCCGATTTCAGAAGGATATGCTAGGGTGACGGTGGACGAAATAACGGAGGTATTTGAGGACCTCCAGCTTGACCACCCTACCGGTGAAGGGGAGACTCGGTTGGGTTCTGCTCTAAAGACTCCATGTCTATGGCGGAAGGAGCTCATCAACCTTCTGAACTGGACGCCTCCGCCTCCTCCTCCTCCTCCGGCGAGTAAGGGCACTCCGCCTCCTCCTCCGCCTCCTCCTCCTCCGGCTAGTGATCAGGGCACTCAGCCTCCTTCTCCGGCGCGTGGCGGCACTCCGCCTCCTTCTCCGCGTGCGCCGGCGCGCCCGAGCAGCCAGCCTCCTCCTTCTTCACCTCGTCAGCAAGGGCGAAAGAGACCCGCCGCCGCTCCGGCTGCTCCGGCGCGTCGTAGTCCTTCTCCTCCGCCTCATAAGCAAGGAAAGAAGACAGCAGCAGCTGCTCCGTCTGCTCTACCGGCGTCTAGCAGTACAGCCAGAGGCGGGAGGCAATACAGATTCAGTCCTTCTCGGAAGACTCCGGAGAAGTTACCATATGAGAGGACCCCGAAGGAGAACGCGAAGATCGCGTGAGCCGAAGTGATGAACTTCTTTCAAGGGGTGAAAGCAAAGAAACATCCACCTTCGGAGGAGAAGGTAGATCCGGTGAAAGCGAAGCGCACTCTGGCTGCCCTGACAAAACCACCAAAGTCTCCGCCGAAAGGCAACTATGAGCGCATTATTGCAAAGACATTTGTCGAAGCGAAGCGGTCGGGAAGTACTGTCAGTGATCAAAGGTTAAAAGAACGACGAGCTGGGAAAGAATTGCCCAGCTCGGCGAACAAGCGAACCAATTGTGCCCCCCGCTCAAGGTGTCTAGCGACATCGTCGCTAATGATTCGAGGATGGTGCCCGGTTATAGCAACCTTGGAGATTACCTGCCCGACGATGTACATTATGATTTCTTGGAGGTGGAGGAACACAGATATGAGTACGGGAAGCCTCTCGTCAAAGATGAAAGATCTCTAACAACGATGATGCGAAGATTCCATGATTGGTACATGAAAACCTACAGAGAGTCTAGGGGGAGGAATACTTTGACGCTGAGAGTTAAAGGAGCATGACCTCGTTGGAATTGAGCTGTTGAATGTTCCATTTGAGGAGTTCTTCCAGTTTTTCAATCAAAAGGCCCTCGATAAATCAACGGTCCCTTGCTACTGTCTGTAAGTAGTACTACTTCTGTCATTAAGTCTCTCTATATAGGTCAGCTCTTTCATTGCATGTATTTATAATTATCTTCACTATATTATGCAGATTGAAGATCGCCGAATTGAAGAAAAGACAAATCGGTGATATTGGGTTCATTAACACAAATCTCATAGATGCAACTGAGGTTAAATATCATGCCGAAAATACCGAGGCCAACTTGCTACGATCGTTGGTAATAAATGAAAACAAAGATATAATACTCTTTCCTTACAACTTCAAGTAAGTGTTATTGTCTTGTGCATATTCGGTTTCCCTTATTAGTCCAGGTTATAGTAATGTAATTGATGAGTTATGCATGCGTGCGCAGCTTCCACTATATTCTCCTAGAGATTAAGCTTGAGCAGGGACTAGTAACCGTCTTAGACTCGAGACGAAAAGATCCCCAGGACTATGCAAACATGACTCAAATGCTCGAGAAGTAAGTTAAATCGATCATTATCCACCATATTAGCAACTTTGTTCATTTCCTGATATCAAGTAATTGTTTTGTTTGTCTGGCAGGGTTTGGAGAAAATTCACCAAAAAAGCTTCGGGACTGCCGAAGAAGCTGCAATTTAGACACCCGAAAGTAAGTACTACTAGCATGTTCCGCGCATCTTCTAGTGATTCAAGCGCTAGTTTCATCAATACCATTTATAGCATGCTTGCTTATCAGTTTGATTGACCTCTATTTCTTGTAAAGTGGTTGTGGCAGGAAGCCGGAAATAATTACTGTGGATACTACGTTTGTGAGTCCATTCGCTACACGATCTGTGAGCAGGGCTACTCTGACGAACAATATGAAGTGCGTAAGCAATAATATTCACAATTTTATTTTGTTACCATCATTTGTGTTGACTTTCATTTATTAATATATATATGTATTGACCCCCTTCTTCAAATTAGATCTTTCGGATGCGGGATGAACTCCTACCACCAGATCGTATGCGAGCAATTGAAGAGGAATTGGCGGCATTCTTCCTTGACCACGTGATCGCTGAAGACGGAGAATACTATGTGGACCCTGTGTTCATATATAATTAGGAGATTATATTGTAAGAGATAATTATTGTATATATATAGCCGGTAGTGTCGGATAGATATACGAGAACTTGTTATTCGACCAATCTCTCGAAGAAGGAGAGGTGGTCGATATCACTTCTCTGAGTTCTTTCTGTATGCATATGTTCATGACAATCTTTTGTTTCCTTCATCTGCTTACTAGTTAGCGTGTCTAGTCCTCTTTATATGTATATAGTACGTAGCGTCGACCAAGCACGAAGATAAGAGAGAACACTTCTCTCTATTAATTAATTAGCTAGCTAACACAATATATGAAACATCTAAATTAACCCCCAAAACCTCCAAACCCCCCCCCCCCCCTCCTTTAAAAAAACAAAAAACTCAGCCCCTAAAATGCTGACGCGTGGATGCCTATTGGTTCCGGTTGGTGCCACTAACCGGGACCAAAGTCCCTCCTGCCTGGGCTCGCTGCACCGGCCATGTGGAGACCAATCTGTCCCGGTTCGTGTAAGAACCGGGACTAAAGGGCTAGGGCATAACGACTCTTTAGTCCCGGTTCAAAAACCGGGACAAAAAATCCGTACCAACCGGGACAGATGATCCTTTTTCTACTAGTGAGAGTGGGTGTTCTTAGCAAAATCAGCACGAATACTTGGTGGTTTGTGCAATTTTCTCGTGGAAGAAGAGAGGTGGTCACTGGACGCGGCCGAGGATCGTGCGTTCGAAGTACTGGAAGAAGAGAGGGCAGCTGGAAGCGGGTGAACTCTCGTGCATGGCGGATGCGGTCACCGATATCAAAGCCACGCACGACGATGGGGAGTTGGTTTGAGGGAGAGGCGTCGGTACTTGGAGCGGCGGGGCTTGTGGAAGTCGCTGAGGGGATTGGCTGTGGACAAACTCACCTACACCGACAGAAAAAACGATCTACCAGAACTAAACCATAAGCTCGACGAGATAAATGTACGGGCTTATACTAAAGAATTAAAGCTACTAAGCTAGCTCAGCTGAGGTGAATTTCCAGTTCTCACCGTGACTTCTTGGTGGGCTGACACGTGTATATGTTTTTTTTCGGTTCAGCGTCATTTTTTTTCCTGTTTTGCCACCGGCTTTTTATGGGCGTTACGCGTTAGCTGGTTCACCGCTCAATGGGTCCCAAGGCTAACCGCTTATCTCGCTCGGTGGCGGACTCTTCCCGAAACGTCTTGAGAAAAAGCTTCTCGGCGCCCCCTCCTCTCCCTCCCTCAGATCGAGCTGGTTCACTCCTCACTCCGCCCCGATGCGCGCCTCCGCCTCCTGGCCGCCGCGCGCCTCCACCCCCAGACGCCACGGCGCCTCCAACTCCCAGCCGCCGCGCGCCTCCACGCCCTGTCGCCGACGCGCCGGCCGACGCCCCCACCGCGTGCTGCCCTGTACTGCTGCTCCCATACCTCCATGCTGATGCTACTTGAGCAAGCAGTTCAAGTATCCACGCTGATTTTTACACCATGACTCCAGGCAAAAAGGGAAGCGATCGGCGGTGCGGCAGCTCCTGCTGCTGCTAGGCAGCGGCACATCACACCAGGGTAGCAAACGCACTTTAAGCTAGGACTCCAGGCCTCTAAATCTTAGCTTTTGTTGACCTCAAAATGCATCTCGATTGTGCTCTTACGTGGCGTCTTTGCAGTGTGCCCAACATGTGTTTGTGTTAATGCCTGAATAAGAAACTCTGTCCTACATCTTAGTACAAGCACCGCTGACTCCATAAGAAGTTGAATCCCACAAATTCGACTGGTAAGTGCAAGCTTTAGTGTCACTGTTCAATTTGATTTTCTAAAAAAAGACCAATCCTTCTTGTTGCTTCACATATACAAGTATAAGTGAGTACTGGTATCCTTCATGTTCATATACTGTACTTCTGTATTTACATTGACAATTCATCCATTTATGTGTCAAAGATTCACTTTGATCTAGCACACCATGAGTAGTAATTGTACTAGGACATGTCAAGTTGCCACATGGATAGATTCACCTTCTCATCAGCATGCTACTCTGAGCCACGCAATCTTACTTCTTACGAACTTTAATCCTCTTTTATTACAGGCCAAGCAATCTAAATTAAGCCAATGATTGGCATCATGTCTTTCATGAGGCTGTAATCTCAAAGGTTATCTCAGTTTGTTAGGTACTTGCACATCAGACATCTAATCTGAATTTGACCAAGTCTGTGCTATATGGTAAATATCCCATCATTATTATGCAATGGATATCTGTTTTGATTTGCTTTCTTGGTGATCACACACATGCAGGTGGAGCGAGATGTATGTGCTTTGCATAGCTTTGTGGATTATATGTTTGCTTACAAAGTGAGTTGCCTCAGGTAGATGTATTATACTTTCCAGGTGCACTTGTGTTTTCAGTTTGTTTGTTGCATTGCTGAACATCTCGGGTACAGAGGCGTGGCGGGTTCATAATATTGTTTCAAAGAACCTGTTACATTCCCTTTGTTGAAAATTTCAGCGTATGCGCTTACAAGTGTATGTACTTCACAAAGTGTGATAGTTAAAGGTAATGGTAAGCAGGACAAGGTACTTTCTTCTTATCTCCTTTCAATGGAGTATCTATTACTATTAGCAGATGGAAATGATCAAGTTGATGTGTTCTTACGCATGTATGAGCCATCTCATTGGAGGTGTGTTTTATTGTATACTCGGAGAGCTCTTCTCTTGCATACAACTTACTTTATTCGATGCTTTGTCAGTGTAATCCAAAAAGATACATAAATTTAATATACTATGAAGTCAGTTTAATCATAAGAAAATATGTGCAAATGCAATGCCTTGAATTTAAAATGTGTGGAAACTAGCGCATCAGCTTTGAATTTAAAATGATGAAATGATACTTGATTGAGAATTCAGTGCGGTATGAGTCATATATTTAAGAAATTTTAGAGAAAAAATGCTAAGCGCTGTCGGTGGATTGCATACTTTGGGCATGTTGAACTTTATGGTTGCAAAAGGGAGTTAATTAATCAATAAGGCCAAAATTATGTTTCTTTACCTGCATTTTGCACAAATGAGCAATTATTGGATGTTTGCCTTTTTCAGGGATTTGGTAATGTTAGCTCCTGGGCTGCTCAACTGATTGCCGAAGTTGGAGGGCAAGCTGATCGCTATTAACGATGTCATAAGTGCTGTCAAGAACATTAGTGGCCTTGACATCCCCAAGCTGGTGAAGCACCTGCCAGAGAACTGTGGGATCAAGGGATTTGACGAAGGCAACGCTGTTAACTCGGCCTTGCTGCTCATCGAGGAATGTGTCGTCCTTATCCTGCCAGCACCGGGAGGAGTTGTAAACAAGTAATCTTCTTTTTCATCATGAACGTTCACTTCATCCTTGACTAAATGTATTCACCTACAGTATCATTCTTCCTGTTGTCTTTCCTTCTGTATCTGAAACCATTCTTGCTAATGAAACATATTGTTCTTGACTATGATTTTCTGTCCAATGGAGAATGCTAATGCCATCAGAGAAAAATACATCAGCAAGCTGCCAACCACCCCACAAACCCTGAAGCTCACCAGGTAAGAACATCAATCATTTTTGCTTTTTCCTAATAATCAATGTGTGTAAAGCGGACATTTTTACTATGAGATTTTCCTTGGTCCTTAAAAAGTATCCTCACATGAATTTGTTCGTATTTTAATCTTGATAGTAAAGCATAAATCAAATTTTTACATACACCCTGGTGCTTGGGAATGCCCAGAACTCTTACGTGTTTTGCACTTCAGATATCATTCATGCTAATGAATTCTCTGGAAAGACATCTGATTGTTCCATAAATCTATGTTAAAGTGGTGTGGTCTGCTTGAGTGTTTACTTATATATATGTTATATGAAAACAGACTGTTATTAGTAAAATACATCAGTTACTTTAACTCTTAGTACTAGAGTGTATGTACACATCACTGACATCTTTTGTCTTGAAACAACCTTATTGTTGTCGTTATCCTCTGTTTGTTAATGAAGAGACATTCTTTTTTTGCAAGACGTCGAGTACACAATGATTCTAATTGCCCTTGTGTTATGAGCGGCATATATTACAGCCCAGGCAGTTAGGGGCATGGTCCAGTTATCTTATCGTGTTAGGGGCTTAGCCCAATTATATCATTAGGAGGATTATATAAACTCATGTAAGGACCCGTTTTGAGATTAAGCAAGAGAGCAATCATTATTTGCTCGGCTTCCTGAAGGGAGCCGGGAGACCTAACCCTAGCCGCCTCCTGCCAACGCCGCCGTCTCCTCCCTCGCGCATGACGGCGCCCAGCCGCCGGCGACCGCGAGTTCGCCCACGTTCAGCCCCCTCCTTCCCCTACACCCTCCGGCCTAGACCCGGTAGAACCCTAGTTTCTACCACCTTGGTATCAGGTAGCTCTGTTCCGATCATGTCTTCGCCGCCGCCCATCCCGTCGCTTCCGCTGCCGACCGTCACCACCGCGCCGCTGGCATTCTCCACCTCGCTGCTGCCCTCCCCGTCCGCGCCGCTGGTCGCGTCCTCCGGCGCCGCCACCACCCAGATGACGGCCACCTCCACCGCCCCATCAGCCGCCGCCTACACCCCGGAGGAGATCACTGGGGTCCTCAACGATCTCGTCACAGCTATCCAGGGGATCTACCTCTACTTGGCCGGGCCCTACGGGCTGTCGCCGGTCGCGTCACCAACCATCGCCACCGGGCCGATGCTGCCGCCGTGGCAGCCGCCGCACCAGGCGGCCTCCGCCGCGCTCACCGGGCCGCTGCAGCCACAGCTGCAGCTGCCGCAGCCACCGCCCTGCCAGCCGCCGCACCCAGGGGCCACGGCGGCGCTGGTCGGGCTGCAGCCCCCGCCACCGCCCCGGTCTGGCCACAATGGCCGGCCGCGGCCATCACGGCGCCCGCCGCCTCCGCCGTTTCCATGCAGCAGCAGCTGCCGCTACCGGCGCCTCCGCCGCCCAGCCCCGGGCTGACTACAACCGTGCCGGCGGGCGTGCCAATTCAGCAAGTGCGGTTCCCGCCCTCCCTGTCACAGCTTCCGGCCTGGTTGGCCGGGACGTCACCGCCGCCAATCTACACCATGGGTGCGGACCAGCCGGCGCCCTCCCTGCCGTACGGCGGGCCCTCCGGCTCCGCGGGTTTCCACGCTGGCTTCGACGGGCCACCGCTTTCCCGCGGACCACCTGTGCACACCGGACCAACGCCATCCTCTTCGCTGCTCCGTACCGCCGAGCTGTACACTCACGGCGGTCATGCTCAAACACCGTTGCGCTTCGCCAAGCTCGACTTCACCACCTACGACGGCACCGAGGACCCCCTCAACTGGCTCAACCAGTGTGAGCAATTCTTCCGGGGGCAACGCACGCTCGTGTCGGAACGCACCTGGCTCGCCTCATATCACCTTCGGGGCGCCGCACGGACGTGGTACTACGCCCTCGAGCACGACGAGGGCGGCATGCCCCCATGGGAGCGCTTTCGCGAGCTATGCCTCCTTCGCTTCGGGCCGCCGATATGCGGGAGCCGGCTGGCGGAACTCGGTCGTCTCCACTTCACCTCCACGATGCAGGACTTCGCCTACCGCTTTCAGGCCCTGGCGTGCCACGCGCCCGGCGTAACGGCTCGCCAGCGGGCCGAGCTCTTCGTCGGCGGTCTGCCGGATCATATCCGCGTGGACGTGGAGCTGCGGGGACCCCAGGACCTCCAGACGGCCATGTACTACGCCCCCGCATTCGAGCGCCGCGTGGTGGCCATCCAGCAGGCATCATAGTCCCGGGCCGCCACCGGGGCCGGATGTTCCCATGCAGGGTCGGCCTGCTTAGGTTTCCGCGGCACCCCTCGCTGCGACCGCGGCGCGCCCGTTCCGCCGGCTCACCTAGGTCGAGCAACTCGAGCGTCGCCGCCAAGGGTTGTGCTTCAACTGCGACAAGCCCTACGTGCCCCGCCACGTCTGCCCGTGACTCTTCTACCTGGAGGATACGGACTACATTGAGGCCGACGCCGCCGCTGCCAGCCTCGGTAACCTGCCCGCCCAAGCTGCCTTGGAGGTGTTTGGCGACGGTTGATCACCTCGAGGAGTTCCGCAAGCGCTTCCCCGCCTTCCAGCTCGAGGATGAGCTGTTTGTGCAGGCGGGGAGAAATGTTATGAGCGGCATATATTACAGCCCAGGCAGTTAGCGGCCTGGCCCAGTTATCTTATCGCGTTAGGGGCTTAGCCCAATTATATCATTAGGAGGATTATATAAACTCATGTAAGGACCCGTTTTGAGATTAAGCAAGAAGCAATCGTTATTTGCTCGGCTTCCCGAAGGGAGCCGGGAGACCTAACCCTAGCCGCCTCCTGCCAACGCCGCTGCCTCCTCCCTCGCGCACGACGGCGCCCAGCCGCCGGCGACCGCGAGTTCGCCCACGTCCAGCCCCCTCCTTCCCCTACACCCTCCGGCCTAGACCCGGTAGAACCCTAGTTTCTACCACCTTGATTTATGTTGTTTAGGTCAAATGCTTGAGAGGTTGCTCCCAATATCCAAAAAAAATCTCTCCTTTCTTGATGTTTCCAGTTCTTTATAGGAGTGTTTTTCCCAAGTTAGGCAGATAATCTGTTCTCTGTATCCTTATGTAATGATATATTTTCTCGCTTAATATTTTTTCCAAGATGAAAGTTCAAGGCCTATGCAAGGATCAAACTGTAGATTAGTTATAGATTTTTAAATTATATATGGTTTCCCATTTGGTACTACATTTAGAGATGAATCTGAAGGAGTACAATGAGCATACGACAGATATGGTATCTTCATGCTTATGATGTTCTATCATGTGCAGGTGGCGTGGATATGGCTTACAAATTTGTAGTGGTTGTCGAATTGTACCAACCACATCTTGTGTTGCCACCAGATATAATATTAATGTGACTATATAGAAATGGAGAAGGGTCAAAGGTGTTCGATATCATACATTCACGACTGCTACTCCTTCTGTACCATGGTATGATTCTTCTGTATGTAGTTTGTTGCTTGCAGCATAGACTGTATAGATGCCCGATTATGGCTGAAGAATTAGCTCATGACCAAGCTATACTTTGCATGTTGGCAAAATGTTAATATGTTGACAGAAGCACAATCAATATTTTATTATTGTGAGGACCTCAAAGAAAGAAGTCCATATTAAACAGGCAGTAGATAGGTCTTTTATAGCATCATTTTTTTTAATATAGATCAATTTGGTTCATACTCAGGAGTTGTTGACTCTCTCAACTCTGTTACGGTCTTACGGAGCAGAGATGGGATGATACAACGGCAACGAAGCAGAGATGTTGACAAAGTACCAATGTATACAATAAAAAGGGCATTTGTTTACCATGCATCCTTCCAACAACGATAATTATTTTGCAACTTCTACTTGCTTTTTCTTGAGCTACCATATTTTTTATAGCCTTGCACTAGAGAGGGGTTGAAGTGTCTAGCTAGCGTTTATCCCAACCCAGCGAAAATTTATTATTGATCTACACATGATTAGTAGATGATTGTTTCCTTTCTTCCCATTCAACAAATGTATATCCTGATTGTTTGGAATGTACACGCCGTACCCTCCTTACGTTTCCAGCAAAGAAAGATGCTTGAAACATTGCATTTTCTTGGTTATTAGGAGACCAACCACAAGCATTGAACAAAGAGCCTAAGAGTGGTGACCAACCATCTGCGAAGGAGTAACAGAGCAAAGCAGAGAAGAGAAGGGGAGTACTAGCTAAGTATTTTAAAAGGAAAGACATCTTTCTATTTTCTAGCAGCCATGTTAGTTCATTTATGTGATTTTATTTTACCTTCTCTAAAGAGGCCTTTAGTCCTTGGGTACAACTTATATTTTTTACACAGAGATGACCGTTGCAATGGATCATGAAATCTCTATGTCTAACTTACTAATTAATTTGTTTTACTTCTATTTAATTAGGAAAGTGACAAGTTAAGTACAACATTGTTTTTGCACATCTTCAGGCATTGGTTTCTGCTATCTAATTAGTGTTGTGTATATTTATGTAGCTCAGAGCAGCTTTTGGAACTTATGTTCTACAATACTAAACTTTACTATAATTCTGCATGCATCAGGGATCCTGAATTGGACTTACTTGTGTCTTTGCAACCAGCTCGACCTAAAAAACAACAAACAAGCATGCACAGGCTCAACCACAGGCACGGCGTGCCGCCGTGCCTTCCGCCTGCTAGTATCAATTAATATTCCTAGCTATAGAACAATCCATACTTTTAGAAAGGAAGCTAGCTGACTTTAAAATTAGGCCCTTTGAGTTAAGACAATATTCCAATGAAAAGATACAAGGTCTGAGGGACCAAACAAATGCGACTCAGCGCACATAAGCTACATATAATAACTAGAGGTGTAGTTCGATACATGGTCATAGATCCGATACGAGCGACACAGCGCTGATAAGGAGGTACTCAGCGAAGATGCACAAGTACCAAAGAGACCAACTCAATGGCTCAAAGCCATTGCTGTCCATCTCACATCCATACTCCATCCATACTCCAGAATCTCCGGTTGTTGAGGTCGGGCCACTTCCTCGTCCTGATCTCTGTAGGTGTAAATATAGAACATGGATAAACCAACAATTAGATACTAGCAACAACTGGATGAATGGGAGACATCTATTCAAAACTTACATTTATATGGATTGCGCGTTATCTTAGTAATCCAATCCTCCCTCATGTTTAGGAGGGTGTAGCAAGCATACATAAAATGTTTGAAACGAGTTTTGATCTCAGCGAGGAGATAGTCCTGATTGTTAAAACGCTGAAAGATTAATAGAGCACTAGTTTAGTTATTAGAAACTGAATCCAAAAAAGAATAGGATGCAAAGAATCAGTAAAATAAAGCATGTGGCTTAGATGTATACCGGATCCTGTTGAACTCCATGCTTTATCAGATTCTGAACCAACCTAAGGACATTGATATAGATAAATCGTGAACCATAATTAGGTGACCAGTAACTATCACGATCGTTGTATACGAAGTCATTCATTGTTTTTGGATAGCGAGGGTCCTCTTTCAGTACCATATAACTGCTGTGTGTGAATGTGAAGAGGGCTTTGTAAACTCCATCAAACGGAACAACTCCATTAGTACGGAAATCATACTCGTTATCCACTGCGTCATTGGTGACGTCGCGACGGAAGTAACTTCTAAATTGCTGGTAGTCCTTGTAAATCCTATTAGAGAACCTAGCTTTCTCCCCAGTGATATCGTCCAGCCCCATCGCATCTGAGTGGAGATGTACAAAACATTCCAGTATTTCTTCGGTGGTGCCCAATAAAGTTGGGTGCCGCAAGGCAGCTGCTAGCCAGTCACGACAGTAATAAGTATGATAAGCATGGACTCTAACTGGGTCCCTGCATGCATACACGAATATTATTTAGTTACTGCACACAGTATTGCAGGAGTAGGTACAACAAGAACACATAGTAATACAACTCTTTTTTTATCGTGATAAAAGTAACAAGTCCACATATACTTGCGATAGTACTTGCATTAAGGTCTACAACTTCCATACTATTTAATTTAATTCATTTTTCACATTGTGATGTACTACCACTAAGCTGTGTTATGGGATATGGCAGAAGTAGTACCTCATGGTCTGTGAAAGCAGAAGCTTCTTCAGGGTTCCCCACTCGTCGTTAGTCAAACTCGGGGGGAATTGTGTAGATATAAGAGCCATAAGATCTTCCATGTCTTTCCCGACAACGTATTTTCCACGAGCACGTCGCCCCACACTAATTATCTTCAGATCCTCACGGCAAGTCACATAGCTGGTAGGGTCTGAGAGACTACCATGTGTGATTTTGCGCTTTGCCGCATAATGGAGAAGTTGTATGAATGACCTGCGTGATCCCAAAGAACACCAAGAATGAATCACACCTATCTCTATACCTGATCTCTAAACAGAGTCAATATTAATTGCATGACACAACACACCTCATCCTGTTTCGCCAAGATTCTGACAAGCGCCCATCAGCAGAAAAAAATGGTTCCCTGTGTATTGCCTGAATATAGTTGGGTCTGAATGGCTCATAGGCTACTATATATTGCTGGATTTTAATGGCAAACGTACTGAAATATGGTCGCACAATTAAGTCACCACCATATCTAGAAAGATTCTCAGTATGCGCAACAATGTAATCTCCAGTCTCACTAGTGTTGTCTGCATTCTCTAAGATCAGTACTGTGATAGGGTGAGTATCAGACCGCTCATCATCATACTCAATTGTCATTGTGCCGTCACGGACATTGTCATTGGATAATTCGTCAAAAGCGTAGGTTCTAACAAACCCACCCAAGACTTTTTGCATGAATGCATATGTATGTTAGAACACATTTGCTTACTCTACGGAATAGTAAATAAAATGAGCTTGGATCGATAAGAGTTTGTGGTTTCAATTAATACTATACAATTAACATTCTCTTATATATATCTAGGTAAGAATATTTCGTTATTAACATCAAGTCTAGCAAAAAATTTGGTCTAATTTTCATGGTTATGAATTTGTATCACAATCAGATTTATGTTGGCTTTTAACAATCTATGAGTCTAACATCCAAAAAAAATAGATGTGTAGTTTAGGACAAGATCCATATGGAAGTAGGCATGGCCATTTACTGTAGGTATAGAATTTCTTTTTCTTTTCTGGAAAAATATTTGTTAGAATTTATGATCCATTTCTTTGGTAGAAAAAAAGAGTTTATGCAATTTTGTGTGTTGCCCCAAAAAAAGACAAGTACTTCTATTTCTTTGGGTCAAACTTACAAACGTCCTACAAAAACATTATAAGCTTTTTAAAAAAACTTATAATATACCTACAAAAACATTACAAGTACTTCTATTTCTTTGACCATATGTACCTACCAAGCAACAATTGTTGTGGTGTTCTTGGACATTTTTTTATTGTTAGAGCAGAAAGTACAAACTGTGTGTCACACCATATAAGAAGAGAGAAAGAAAGGTACATATGGCATGTATATGTTAAGGTTGAATGTATACAATAGAGTTAACTGAATCCTTATTTTACAGATCTCTTAAGAGTATTCACACTCTGAAACATATATACACAGATTGAACCATGTTACAAAAACTCACTAATTAACTTTTAATTGGTTGGGTGCTATAAGTTGGCACTTCTTTAATTCAAGATAGTAAAACTTTACTCTAAGACTAAGGTGGCCTTTGTTTGAGCTACAGCTACTGGATTCAGATTCTAGGCCTTCTAATCTCAAACAAAGACATTGATTTCTATCTAGCTTCATGGAATCTGATTCTGAAAAACGAACTACCAGGCAAGGGAATCCCGCATCAGCGATTCTGGTGATTCGGCGGATTCTGCAACTTCCCACAAAGGAAAACGATTCGTTTTCAGCCCTTGCCCCTATTTCCTGTTAGAACTACAACAAAACTGCCATCCGCATCCTCCACTCTCCACCCCGCGGGCCGAGTCAACCAAGCGCCCGAACCCCCTCGTCTCGTCTCCCTCGGTCCCTCCCCATGGCGGTCGCGACGGCGATGGTGCGCCTCCTGCAGGTGGAGGAGCAGGCGAAGCACGGCGGCGGCGCCTGGGAGTACCTCTCCCTCGCATGGACGATTCACGCGCGCCGCCCCGCCCCCGTCCTCCACCTCGGCCTCTCCCCACCGAATGACGCCTCCTCCTACTCCCCTGAGAGTTTTGGCACATGCTTAGCGCCACTACCTCGGCCTCTCCCCACTGAATGACACCACAACGTGGATTAAACTAGATTTTGGTCAATGTTTCCAGCTACTTGCTGGGGAGAGATGATGCTTGTTTACAGTTGGTTCAGACCCGGCTAGATCACCATCCCACTGAACTGCACTTGGGATGAGCCTAGCTCGGCCTACTGAACTGCTGGTCAGTTCATGACAATAACCAGGTTCATGACAGGTTCAGGTTCATAACCAGGTTCACATGATCTAGCTCTGACCAAAACTAAAAAGAGAACAAAACCGACCAAAACTAGTATACATACATTTCATCTCAGCCTAAACTCGAGAAAACAACTAATGTGCACTGAATCGCATATAAATGTCATACTCAACATTTAGGGGCATCATTGACATTGCACAACACCTACAATTCCTACAGCTATCCAGCAGCGGGGTAAACAAACAATCAGCTTCTGATCTCAGGAATCTACAGCCACAACTAATTTTCAGGAATCCACAGCCATGGTGATTCTTAGGAATTTGTAGCCCAAACAAAGCGGGCGTAAGCACTGAAAATGTACTCAGTTACCGTTGTGATGTTTGGCGCATTGGCTCGTCTCTGTCTGAGGCGTTGTTGCGTGGGGGTCAAGGCGTTAAGGAATACTCGCTCTTGCTGAAGCCTCTACATTCATTAACAAATAACAAAGTAAAGAAGATAGCTAATGCATCTACAGAAATAGAAGGGAAAAAAGCAGAGTTTGAACTAACATTACGGGTTTCAGCATTATCTGCAGTACGATCCGAAGCATTTTTCGGCATCTGTCAGGTGAGCAAAGAAGATGGATTAATCCAAAATTATGAACAAGAAAAAGGAGAGAGAGAGAGAGAGAGAGAGAGAGAGAGGAGGGAAGAGAGGGGAACACTTGAGAGAAGATGAGAAACACACTTGATGAAAGAAACCAACACAGAGATCTCTAGATCTACAAGGGAGAGATGGACTGTTCGAGATGACTAACAATGCAAATGCAGTGCAAGATGAACATACATTAAGAAAAATAGAGAGAGAGGGAGACTAACCCTAAACCATAATCCAAGAACAAGAAAAAGGAAAGAAAGAGAGAGGGAGGAGGGAAAAGAGAGGAGGAACACTTGAGAAAGGATGGAAAACCTCAACACACTTGGACGATAAATCCAAAGACAGCAAAGATCTCTAGATCTGCAAGAAAGATGAACTGTTAGAAAAGACTAACAATGCACTGCAAGAAATAGAGAGAGGGATGCTGACCCTAAACCGTGGGAGGGGCCGTGGGAGGGGCGAGGCACAAGGTGGGGGTAGCTGTCGTAAGTGATGTTTGGTCATAGGGGAGAGAGAGCGAGCAGAGAAATAAATATGAGCCGAGATAGAGAGAGAGCAAATAAACATGTGAAGGAGCTGTGTGTGTGAGAGAAAAAAGCATCTCCTAAGAGACAATGTCGTGACGGGATTCTATACAAGGAGGCAAGGGAGTATTTAACAAAAAACTACCACAATTCGTGAAACCACGCATACAAACTACCATTTTACAAATTTGTGTGAAAAACTATCATTTTTTCACTAATCTTTGACAAAAAACACTAGTGATTGAGTTGGACGAAATTAAACTCGATTATGACAGCGCTGGCCCACACATAAGCATTGACCCCGCACCTCTGCCCCCAGATCCCGCACCGCACCACAAGTCAGGGCTCGATCTGGCCAGCAAGGCCGCTCGCCGGATCCCACGAGGCAGCGGCCGGCGCCGCGGGATCCGGCGAGCGCCCGCCCTCCATCTCCTAGCGAGGCAGCGGCCGGCGCCGCGGGATCCGGCGAGCGGCCGCCCTCCATCTCCTAGCGAGGCAGCCGCCGGCGCCGTGGGAGCCGGCAAGCACCCGCCCTGGTGATGGAAGCTCTTCACTATCAGTTGGTCGCCGTCGAGCAACGACTTCGCGACCCAGTCGTGCAGCGGCGTGCCGGGAGCACGCGCACCGGGTGCCGGTGGCCGTCGTAGTTGGCGTAGTCCATGTGGCAGACGGCGGCGTCGGCCTGGGGGTGGAGCTTGTGCCCGACGTCCTGGTAGAGCGAGCCGCCGAAGGCAACGAGCCGCGTGCGAGGAGTTAGATCGGACGGCTTGCGCGGAGAGATCCGACAGCTGTCGAGGTGGTGGATGTTTACTAGACGTCTACTGGTAGACGCGTAGCGCTCCCCATTTTTAATCGTGTACTGAAGGAACCAGCCTAAATTTTGCATGTTTGGTTGAGTCAAATCACTGTGAAGATCCCGTGTCTTAAGGAAAATGACAGTCGGAGATCCAAATCATCGAGCAGAAGATCGTAATAAACTGGGGCCATCACATCTGGTTGAGAAAGAACGACCTTGCGCCATGCGTGCATTCGCGCTTTTCGGTGTTCAGAAACAGAGAAAATACCATGGTATTGGAGATACCGTGGTATATTAAAACAGTTTTTTTAGCCAAACAACTCACAGTAATAAGAACTGTAGCAATAAGAAGAACCGTACTAGTATTTGTAAAATATTTAGAAAATATTTTGCTATCAAACGAGGCCTACGCCATATTTCTGACAGTCTTTTGTTTTGTATTAGCTGACTGTAACCCTATTACAGAGTTACATAGGAATAAACTCTATTCTCACCCCGATAAAAGAGAAAAACTGGTCGACGAGTGCTAGAGACGACGCACCGCCTGCAGCTTCCAGTTACACACAGGATGAAACGCTGATACTGTTCACCCACCGCCTGCTTGCTTCGCCCAACATCCAGAGGTAGCACAGAGCCTTGAACCAGACGCAAAGCAGAGCTTTCATTGGCTGGCTCTGCCTGCTGTTTGCCTACCTCAGCTTTGCAGCGGCGTTCTTTATTTCGACTGGCGCCTGACGGATACGTAGGCGTAGGCTGGGTTCATCGTGCCAATCCCGCGCGCCACCCACCACGCTGCTGTCCATCCCCGCTCTGCCGCACTACCCATCCCCGCTTCACCGCGCCCGAATTTAAAACTCTTCCTTTGGACGGACGCGGATTTCATAAAGCCTACATTTTGGGGCCTGAAAAAAAGAAAGCCTAAATTTCGGTGTGCAGGCGCATGCGCAGTCATTTGCAAGCACGATTAGTATATATTTTTTTCTTTGAGAAACTGCATCAGATGGCATGAAACAGTAGCCTTTTTCTTAGGTCATAGTATTATTTTGTGTATCATTTTTTTGAGAGAATTGTTTCGTTTAGACTTAAATTGCAAAACATGCTCAACACGCCTGGTGGGCCGAATCCCGACCAGTATGCTTATCCATACCACTAGTAATATCTTTTCTTGATGCCTGCCTATATATCTCCCTCTGCCGCGAATGCTCCCAACTCACAAAGCTAGGAAGGAATCTTGTAGAGAAGCGTAAATGAGGTGAGGTCATAAAATCTCTGATCGTCCCTCACGCTGGACTTGTCAGCTTTCACGCGTCTATCATCACGTTCATCATAATTGAGAGTGGAAGCGTGCCTGGTCAAGGCTGCCCTGCGCAGGTGCAGCTCCTAGCTTACACTCTACGTGGTTGTGGAACCGAGGGAGTAGGACTCACGCGGATACTTACATACTTGGCGTCATGTCACTCGGACAATTGGCGTCATGTCAATCGTGGCACCTTTCGCGGATAGTTTAGAGTTGGGCAAGCAACCACGGTGATCCAGCGAACGAGCCTGCCAGTCACAACTCACAAAGCCCTAGCGGCGTCACGTGCCGCTACTATAGGTGCTGCAGCTAGCTTGCATTCCATTGGATGTCTCATTTATGAGCACTAGATGACCCGTTGCGCCAATGGCGCAAAGGCCGACAGCAAGCCAAGTATTGTAAGAGTGGTGATAGGAAAACTCAGACACAGATCAAAGTAATGAGTACTTATTGTTGGTTACTGTTTCTGTTCATGATTATTGTTTCTCCTGGAACAGTGTGTGCTAAATGATAGTGCTATATCCCTTGAGTGGAAGGTGGTCGCTGCCAGGTAGGGCATGCCTCTTCCTTGCTTAGGATACAAGCAACATCCACCTTCAGGGCCTGATGCATAAGAAATGGCCTCTCAAGAACCATATCCATTCAAGTAGGCTGTAAAGGGAAAGAAAGATAAAGATAAACGATTAACAATGTTGATATCATGAAGCAAGACATGTGGAAACAGAAGCAAATGTGTCACATATTGAAGAAAAGTATTTTAACCATTAAGATGGGTACAGAAGCTAATATCGCGCTTATTATTACACAACTGATTAAGTATAAATAAGTGAAGCATTCGTTGGTGTACAATATTAGCATGTAGGCCTAGGATATGGTTCCATTCTTAGTCCATCTGGAGCAGCAAGTATAGTTATTATCTCTAGCATATCTTGCTTTTCAGACCATCTGCAGATGCCCATATAGTTAAAAGGCCAAATGACCAAAATACAAATTCAGATGAGGAGATATTAGCAAATAAATGCTTAGCATTACAGATAGTACATAACAATCAAATTTTGCTACTGAAGTGCATGTCCTTTTCTCTGAAATTAATGGTCGGGTGGAACATATATATTCACCAAGTATATCCCCTCTTCTCAGACCAAGACTACACAATGAGGTATCATCTGTTTCCTAATTACACTGTAACCTGAAATCTGTGTGCATATGCACATGGGCATATCCATTTTATTCCTAATAGGAAAATATGCCAAAACATCGGTCACTTTCTCTTTTGAGCTGGAAAGACTGATCACTTGGTTAATATGCATGCAGACGCCTCTAATCTAAATAGAGGAACTGAAAAATCCGTCACTATGATTTTATTAACTATATACATATACATTCCAGTCAAGCGCCATTCTAGAAAATGACAAGCTTAGCAGTGATTTTCTTAAATATGCACCACCAAATATTGAAAGGTAGAATAATATCATCATCCTTTTAGTTCCCATCCATATGGAGGAGCATAAAGATAGCAAAAATGTTAGTACTGTATGCACCTTTTACTAAAGTATCACCTTCATAGCTAGCAAGAAAAAACGGAGCTTGGAAGTTCTGAATCTTTTGTTGATCACAACAATGGTGTGAGCTGATTGGATAAGAATATAACAAATATTTGCTATCTTCATCTCCAGAGAGAGAACATATTCACATGATAAATTAGCAGCCAATTGTCCAAACTTAAATACAGAATGCAATGCGAAGAACTGCCCACCTAATCATTGCCAACTACATCGCCAGCAGTATATTGAGAGAAATCATCAAATCTGGCCAGAACAAAAGGTTCCCATGTAGCTAGCTTAATTAGTATATGTCCAAAATATTGTTTCCAAAAAGAAACATGAGTTACAGTTTAGTAGGAGCTGGGATACACATTCTTATTAAAATTATTGGTTTAGATCTGTGTAGCTTTCAAGGGGCTACCAATCAATCCATATGTCCATCAACGCAATACTTTCAGAAGGGCACCACTCAATCCATTTGAGCATCTCCTTTTTGCATTAATAGAAGAGGAGCTAGCATACCTGTAGATGGGTTGGTGATGGTGAGGTCGCCAGCAAGTAGACCTAGCTGCAGAGGACACCGCCTCCCCCGCACTGTATTGCGTCAAACCTGGAAGTGCACATATTAAAGCAAGAGTTTATCTGCCACATAAGAAAGCACATACATAAAAGCAGCAATAATTGAGTTGGGCACACACGAACATTGACAAAGCAAATAAGGAGAAGGCATGCGACCGGCTACCGAAAATAGAGAAAACCACACAAGCATGGATATGAATACATAAATAAATATACACATGGCGACCCAACCTTGAGTCACAGAACCTCTTTTCCTCCAGTCATGCCAGTGCCTTGAGAATTATTTGTCTTCGTACACATGCTAGCGGTTACACTCGACACTTGTTTAAAAGAAGAGAATGACATGTACATGAGTGGACGACATGATGGCCTTGATGGAAAATGAAACGTACACAGCAAACATCCTCCCTTGAAGCCAATACAAAAACGACGGTCTCACTCATTTGACCCGAATAATGAACACAACATATTTATGCACGAAGAAATAGTTTTTTGCTACAAATAGATGAATCAAAGTAAATAAGAATATTTTGTCCTGTAAGCAAAAAAAAACTCTAGACAAACACAACTGAAATGTACGCACTTTAGCATAAGATTTCCTCGGCACAACACACCTAAAAAATGTTGGCGCATGAGAAGCTACTTCCTATATGAACACAGAAGAAACCAATCATCATGCATTCTGAATCTAATTCCAATGCATACAAAATGCACACCTGATCATCAATCAAGTTCGTTAGGTAAATCAGTTACTTTGAATGAGCGTACACATTTGAGTTATCTTAGCTGCTCAAGGCCTGAACCAAACAGTGATTACCACTATTAATCCATACATACAACAATAATCATAGCTTGAGTGCTTAGCTGCGTACCACCCATGTACATGGTTAGAAAACTGCAATGCTTACAATTTTAAGGACCCATCACCCATATAAAAGGAAATGAACCTTCAGAGAATGACATGTACATGAGTGGATGGCTTGGTTCTGCCTAGCACCCCTTTTAAATTATTACAAAGACGACATTGCCTAGCATGATTCAGAATCCAAACAAAATAATTTTGAAATTCACCATCAAATGTAAAATTTCTTATGGTTACCAAAATGAAAACATCATATAATGCATCTTCTGTAAAGCAAAGAAACTACACATATATCTTTTTCCTTGAAACTGAATGATCCTTAGCACCAGCCCAAAACAACATTCTACTATCAAAATCCACAAATTAGTAAAAGAAACATTTGCATCACATTTTTACTACCTGTACAAACATGCCTTGCCAAAGTTGAAACATAAGTAAAGCAAAAGTATTTTTCTCAGACTCACACACACACCTTTTAACTGCGGACAAGAAGGGTGATGCCTCAAAAAACTTCCAAAGATCCTAAAACCTCCAATTTTCTGGACAAAATAAAGAAACAATAACTGATTAAAATCCTATTCAAAAATTCCTAGCTAATTATCAGATCATGAATAAGATTGTAACATCCTGGGTGCCAATAATCACCGAGGAAAAATCACCTGAACTGACCATACATAGTCTGTGAAGCAAGAGTGAGCACGTGATTGCTGGAGCTACTTGGCAGCGGTGGTGGCTGCTGCTCCTGTACACACTGACAGCTCGAACATCCAGGCATAGCCGAGGGAGAGCCGCTGCTTTAGCACGAGCACACGTTAATTAAAAGGATAAACTCAAATCCCTAACAAGAACTTTCTTTTAGAACAAACTCAGAGGGGACTGAATTGGAACAAACTGAAAGTGGCTGGAAGAGGTAAATCACCTTGGACCGGTGCTTAGATCGCCAGAATTAGAATTAGAACACTTCATTGATTTGTAAGGGGAGTCGTGATGCTTTTGCTTTGGTACCAGTTGCTTCTTTCCAACATCAGACTCCTGTCTATTAGTTAGTGATCGACACATTACAGGTTGTATGTTCCTTCCTAAGTTGAGAATTTCATACCTCTTCCCTGCAATAACACAACAGATCAATATTCAGGTGAAGCTATTACTTACAGTTTCACAATTTGTTTTTTTCCTATTTATGTTATCCAATGTTGCATTTGGAGAAGTTAAAAGTCAAGATGATATCTAGAATGGTGCAGACCTGATAGTAAGCTAATAGTTCAATCTCAAAATTTCAAGCAAAGTAACATCACTTAAACTGAATGTGGATTGTTCAGATAGTCCATATCAGCATCACTGCTTTCATTCATCAAGAAAAGCTAGTACAGAGCCATTATGCCTCCATGAAGTTTGCACCTGGCATCCTGGTAGCATCCAAGACTGGAAGTGACACCGACGTTGACCGAGAAGCATTCAAGATTATAAAAGGAGTTGGGATATACATTTTTATTGAAGTTCTTGGCTGCTGAGATGTGTATCTTTCAGGTGGGTACCACTCAATCCATATGTCCATCCCTACAATACTACAGCAGAAAGACAAAATTTAAAACTATATCTCATTGGCTACTCTCCAGATTTGAGCTTCTCCTTTTGTGCATTTGCATCAAAGAAGAGAAGAGGAGGAGCTAGCATACCTACAGATGGGCTGGTGACGGTGAAGTAGCCCGCAAGTACACGCAACTCTGACACGGGAAGCCGGCTCCTCCACGCTGCTGAGACATGGGAAACAATAAAGTAATAAGTCTCAATGGACGACCACTATTTTGAGAGGGTTGCAGAGCGAAAGACGAACTTGGTTTTACAGGTGCTTTTCTTGAACAGTTCTACACAGGGAATGAAGATACTCGAGTGGTTCGCGATGCTTATGGCAGTTCGCGATGCTTACTTGGACTGCACAGGGAAAATTAAGAAGGATTTAAAGGCAAGCATAAAGAACCCATATATAATACAAACTGAGACACATGGTTACCGTTGGCATCTTCAGTGGCATCTGGTTCTTCTTGTATAACTGTCACTTTCTGCAAGCAAGGAGTAAAGTTGTCAACATGATATATTTCTTGGTGCTTTAGTTGGGATCGTTAATTGGAAAGCATGAGTATATTTATAAATCTGAAACTTGCTCAAGTGATTTTGATTCACAAGTTTTATAATTAAGCACGGGTTCACATTATCTAGAGACTCAGAGTTAGATTCTAGGCTATATCTATGGCACACAGTACTGTATCTTGTATGCATAGGACTATTATTTTGCGTGTTTCCATCGAAGATTCTATTTGTGCAGACTTTTTGTACATATATATTTGTTCACCAACCATTTATTTTCTGTTGAAACGAAGGTAATACTTGATTATCAATTTTTCAAATCTATATCATTGTTTTGCTGCAACATAGCATAGTGAGGCATTGCTAGCTAGAATCCTAATTCGCATATCAAGAGGGATAAAGGGGAGGATGGTAGGAAGGCTAGAGATTGCAATTAGCCACATCAAATACATCAACGTACATGTTCCTGCCAGTGGCCTACCAAGTAGAGCGAAGACAAACCTGAGTTGGAACAGGCTGCAGGTTGGAGTCGGTACGGTGGCGACCTCTCGCAAGGAGATCCCTGGATCGAATCCCCGTGCGCCCCTGCTCGCTTGAGGAGGCGGATCCGCCACTCCTCTCCGCCGGACTGGGAGGAGGAAGATGCGGCTGGTCGAGGCCCGGCCATGGAAGGAGAACCGCCTGGTTCCTCTTGCCCGCCTCCCGATCTGTTGCCTCCTCGTCCACATCGCGTGGTCTGGCTGTGCTGGTTGGGTGAGGAGGCAAAGAGAGGAGGAGGTGTTGGAGGCGGGGGAGACAGGCGGCCGAGAGGGAGGAGAAGCAGCGGCGGTGGCGGCGGCATGGAGAAGAGGAGCGGTATGGGAAGAGACGAGGGAGAGAAAGGGGGTGAGGAGGGAGATATTTCTGTCGATCCACGTTCGATCCGCGGTAAATAAAGTAAAAAAGGGGCCTGACAGCCCACGATCCATTGGCCACAGCCCACGACCGACCCACCCCTGATCTCCATCGACAAAAGCACGCGCCCTCCATCCCACTGCAAGACTGGCCCACACACAACCGCGGCCCACTCGTCAGCTGCTCCTGGACCGATTATGCACCGTACACAAAAACAAGCGGCTGGATGTTTACCACCGCGATTAAAAGTACAAGTACCGCGGACAGCGAGGTAAAGCGTGCGGGCTGGATGATTTTGAAACCCAGATGGCGCTGGTTTAGCGGGTACCATAGGAGGCTTTATATGTTAGATTAGATGTTAGATGGGCAAACCTAGCATGCATCAGCAAACGATGGGCATTATTTGTGTTGCACCATTATTAGTTAATTACTACTCTCATCCAATACTCTAGATGGTGCTTTGATGAGATTTCTTCCCAGTTTAGAGGGCTTATTAGTGAATGGGAAACACTTCCCTACATACGGCTGGGGAGAAGCATTCGTCAGACTGGTCAGACGCCGTTGATTTGTTTTGTATCTCACGGCTGAGAGGTGTACTCAGATCATGCGCCAGATATACTAACCTCCTGATTTTCTGGCCCGTCCCTACAATCTCTCCCTAATTTAATTGCCCGAACTAACTCTGCACATCTCTCCGGACATCGCCGAGCTCGCCATGCCCTGCGCTGCCCTTGCTCTCTCCCCCAACACGAGTCTCTGACCCACCCGTCTACGATCTCTGTTCCACCTCGTCGGTGTGTCATCTCATCCGGCAGCTGCACGACTGACCAACCACTTGCTTACGGACGGGCTCGTAAACTCCCACGCCGCCATGAACTCCACCAAGATCAAACCCTGCTGCTCCACCGTTTTGGCCTCCAGCCCACCTTGCTGGAGGGCCGTCTCGGTCTCGGTTTGGGTACAAGGCCATCGATCCATTCATTCATGTTGAATGAATGATACGTGCAATCCAGATTCAAGCTAATGCATGAATCGAGACTCACATGTGCTTCATCCTCGTCACCTACTTGTGCATGTGATGCTGAGATGCAACATCGCATGGTAAGTGTTACCCTTGGATTTGTTTACACTGGGACATTTTCATAAGTAATATAGAGATCTTCTTTGTCACTCTTGGATTTGTTTATTGATTTTTGGTCACACCGTCGCATTATTATGTATAGGATTGCAGGAAGCATGGAAGAAGGTGGTAAGATGCAGCACGTCTTTCCACAGGCCACGGTGCGAGGGATTGTAGGAAACATATATCGGATTGCAGGTCTTCGCACTTTTGCTCGCACTTCATGTAACTGCAGATGGTGCAGTGCTTCAAGATCACCAGCAAAGTATCTACTCCCTCTGTAAACAAATATAAGAGCGTTTAGATCACTACTTTAGTGATCTAAATGCTCTTATAAAAGTTTACAGAGGGAGTACTAATTAACCGAGACAAATGGTTGACCGTTGTGGCAACATATTCCCATGAAGTTTAAAATTATGTATGTTTGATGGAAACAAATATATGTTTGTATGGAAGAAATTCTCTGATATAATAAAAACATAGTATCATAATGATTTAGTAACAGACGTACCGTACATCCTTGACCAAATCATGATCATATGCATCATTTTTGTTGTATTGAAACAAATATTCATTTTTATAGATGCAAGTTCCAAATTCTTTGGAAGCAAATTATCATTTCATTGGATGCAAATACCAACTGCTTCGGGAACAAAGTCTCAATTTAATCGACACAGCTATGTTGCTGTTGTCAAACTACATTTGTAAACAATTCTGGTTGTTGTGGCCATGGAAGCAATTTATATGATCTTTTGAAACTATCAAGTTATAAATAGATCGAAGCAATCCCTGTTTACAGTGGAAGCAATATTTTACCGACGACTGAAATATACAAATTCTAACTAGATCGAAGTGATTGCTGGTTGTCCTGGAAGCACTTAGTGCGAACGACCGAAGCACACATTTCAACCAGATGTAAGTAATCTCCAGTTGCTTTGGAAGCAAATTCTAATTTTTTGGAAGCAGTGTTGAATCTCCGCTACTAATAAACAATCAAACAAGAACTTTCTTACGTGCACCCAGCAATTAGTCCCAATAAACACGCGGATCAATTAACACCACACGATTAGTCCCACAAGGCAAAATCTAACAGCCATCATTCATTATGGTGTCGACGTAGCAAATTCCAATGACTGACCATACTCCACCGCGAACGAAAACAGCCCCTGCCTCCTCGCACGGGAACTCCCCTCGCACGCCTCCACGCGCCTGCAGCCGCCGCCCCCTCCCCAAAAAAACCACGCGCCCAGCGTCCCGCGCCCACACGCACAGGGCGGCTGAGGAGGTACTTGCTGACGAGCGGGCTCCGGCGGCCACCTGGCGCTCACAGTTGGATCAGGACGCTAGGGTTTTCCTGGCGTCGCCCCACAGCAGTGAAGTGGTGACGAGGAGATAGCAGTCTGGCGGCGGCAGCAGCTTCAAGATCTGGCGCCCTCTTGTCCTCGACGCCCACAAAAAGCACACACGCAGCTAGCTGGATGGATTTTTCTTTGAGGAGCACATGCACATGTGGAAACTGCAGCCGCCGGTTTGCTTGATCGAACACGCATGCGAACACAATCGATTTGATGACCAAGCGTGTGTTGTCCATGGAAGCCGGCGGACCTATACCCAGGCCCTCCTCTACAACGCCGGTAAGGACAGCTCTAGCCTCGCCACGAGGACCAACCGTGAGGACCACGCTCAGGTACACGCATACATATACCAATATCCTTATGGTTGCAAGTTCATGTCCACTGGTGATGTATTGATGTCATGGTGAGCTATGGGATAATAACTGGGAACTTTTCACTACTCAGTTCTTACCAGATGAATATTTGTAGTAAGCAATCACTTTTCATACCCCTTCTTATACTTACAAGATTAATTAAACCTGGGAAATGTGTAGTTGACCACTTGGGTATGTTTGATTTCTTTAGTAGATGCAACGACAACCACCATTGTTCATGATATATTCTAAAGATAGATTATTAGCAGTGCAGCATCTTTGTTGGTTTAATCAAATACTTCAGCCGGGACGGTTCTTACTAATATTTAAGCCAGCTTCAATTTTTAGCCTGCTCGATCATTTTGGATTATTTAGTTTCAGTTTTGGGTGTTGTCTTTAATAGAACAACAAACTGATTTTTAGGTGCTAAAATAAACACTAAAGGCTACTTCCTCATGGCGACTATGTGTAGAAAGACGATCCCAGTGGAGGAGATGCAGACTATCTATGTGAAGCCGGGGCGGAAGAAGGGCACGCAGATTCTTCTGGTACAGTTATGTGTTAAAAAGTTATTGGGGTATAATTTTCATATTAACACTATAGTCTATGAAGTTATATTTCCAAATATTTCACTTTTCGCATAAGCTGAGGCAGCATTTTGTTTTAAAATATTTTCGGAAGTAAATTTTGTGAATAAACTCCATGATGTTTCAAGTGTGTGAATTGCACTTTTGCTAAAAAAATGAGATAACAAGGTGCAGAGGATATGAACGGTTGTGGCTTGCGGGGTCGGACGGGGAGGCGACGACGGCGGGGAGCAGCGACGCATCGGCGGACGGCAACACATGTGTAGCACGTAGTGGCAGCGGCTGCACAGCCACGACGGACGAGCAACAACATGAAGCAGGTGCAGGTGGGGCTAAGAGTAAGTATCACTTGTCATGTTTAACTCATGGCCAACAAAGAGTATCACTTGAAACTCACTACAGGAAGAATAATGTTGTATGTGTTCCACTTGGTTGCTCATTTAGTATTAATTTCTTATCACTTCCTTTTATTTGCAGTCAAGTTTTGAAACTGGGCTTTGATGAGAAGTTCATCCGTCTATGGGAATTCTACCTTGTATACTCTGGCGATGGTTTCAAGTTATGAGCAGTTAGGGATTATCAGGTTCAGATGTACATATGTGTGCTCTTTGTATAGGTTTACATGCATTGTTCCTAAAATGGAAGTCATATACCCCCTCTGGTCTTAAAAAATCATCTTGCTAGAAATTGTTTGGTGGTTTCCAATGCAGACTAAAATTTGAGTTGATGTTGCTTTCTGCAATTATGTTAATCTCAACAATAAGATTGAGAGAGATCCATAGTCAACATATCTTCGAGTAAAAAGTAGTAAATTAGAAACTTTGGTGAACTGGAGAAAGCAAGGTTTCATCGTTGAGATTGTAAATAACCTGGTAATGAGACTTGACGGCCACATAATTATTTTACACTGACCTACCAAACCATTAAACAACATTGTTGAGCTTCAACATTTCGGTAAAACGTCACATGGAAAATTAGCTACAACCAACCAACATTGTTAAATCTTGATGTGTTTTATGCTGAACTCAAGAAATGCGAATAAGCAAGAAAGCTTCTGAAGAGATCAGTGCATCATCTCTTACGCAACTGCTGGTGCAATTGACTCCTCTCCAAGTACTGGTAAGATCTTTCTACAGATCTTAGCGACGTCTCTCTTTTTAAAGGTGAATCAATATATTTATTCAACACATTTTATATCAATTGATAACTTTGGATCTTTTCGTCTTTCATCAAATCATGCTTACTGTTGGATTTGCACATGAATAACTAAAAGCGCCACGACGTTACGCATTTCCATCATTTTAGCCGTTAAACTTATGTATCCAGTGTTAATTTAGTATGATATCTTGTCTTGAGTGTATATTCATCTTAGTTAGGAAGGTCTTTGAGTGATTTTGGTCATCATAAATTTTGTGTAGATTCTTTTTGCAGTCCGGGTTAGCTCTGCAAAACAATAATTATCATAGCCCTTCTCTACATGTACCCAATTTCCTTATATTGTACAGTTTCCCATTCTAGAATAGTAGCCTTTCCGCACTACTAAAATGTTGAAGCATGGCGACATGTTTAACTCATGTTTAGCTTCTACTCCCTCCGTTCATAAATATAGGTCTTTCTAGAGATTCCACTATAGACTACATAAGAAGCAAAATGAGTGAACCTACACTCTAAAAATGTACATATACATCCAAATGTAGTCTTTATGGTGGAATCTCTAAAAGGACTTATATTTATGAATGGAGGGAGTAGATGTTCTGCAACTATACAAACAATAGATATTGTTTGTCTGAATTGAAGTTCCACTCCATGAGAAGAAATAAACTGGTAATGGCTAAAAAATCCGACTCTTCTCGCTATGACTCCCATGGGTGACTACCACAGCTGTCGAACCTTCAAATTCTGAAGATAACAAGTAGCACGAATCGAAGAAGAGAACTAATTTAGTTATGCCAAGACTGGTATTTTTTGTGTATCACTTTGCGTGACACCATGTCTGCTTGGACAATGTTTATATGTTCCTTTGATTTTCACCCAAGAAAATAAAAATTCAAACATCTTCATAGAGTATTTGATTCCATTTTTACTATATAATAGACTAAATAGGCTATGCCCTTAATATTCTCTGTGGAGAAGTTTAGCCAGTTGATTGCCATTGATTTGTGACATTTTCTATACAGTTATGGTTTCTTTGTGGCCTGCTTGGCATAATCAAAAGATAATTGATGGGTTTGTATGTCTCCTTTTTTTTATATAGAGAGTGGTCATCTTATAGTATGAATTCAAAATTTTATACCCGCATGAATTTGACATTGTTTGACTGAGACGTGCATTGCACGTGCACACTTACTAGTGGAAACAAATTAGCAAAGCGATCGTGAGTTGATGTGGAAGCAAAAACGCCGACTGAAGTAAACAAATTCTAACCTGATGGGAGCAATCCGTATTTTCCATGGAAACAAATTCATAGGCTGGCCAAAAAAAGGTCACGTGTAGAAGGCAATTAAAGTTTCATCCAAAATAAGGATGGGAAAAAATTGTATGGAAACAAATCGGCATGCGTGTAAAGCATGGCGCCTAATCAATTTGACATGGCCTGAATTATAGGAGCAGTTAGTAAGAAGTAAATTGATCGAAATTAGTGCGGGATCACGCATGCTGCATGCAAACTACTGGGGCTGTACGAGCTGGATCCGATGGTCATCATGGTTCTCATCCTACGGTGGATGACTAGTCTGATCAATGCAAAGGATCAGTAGTCTGATCCTAGTGTCTCCAATTACTACTCCCATCCAATACTCTACATGGTGCTTTGATGAGATTTCTTTCCAGTTTAGACTACTTATAATGGGGGTAACATAGATAGTAATATCACACATATCTATATAAAATAGATGATGTTGCAAGTAATAAATGTTACTACTCCCTTCTTACCGGTTTATAAGGCTCAACTCAAAATCTTCATATTTCCATTTTATAAAGCTTGTTTTGGGAGTAGCTTGGTTAAAGCGCTGAGGTCTTTTCGGTTGTTGCGTTGCATTTAATTCCCAGGTACTATTTTCAAAAAAGTAATTAATCACAGAGCCAAGTCGTTGCTCCTTTCTTCCATCAGCTGCATGCATGCAGCAAACTGGACATTAAAACGAGATAAAAAAACGAAGACTGACCAGTGCATGCGCCATCTGGATAAGAGAGAGAGAGAGTGGGACGCATGCGGGCTTGGGGTGCTGTAGTTAATTGCATTGGCAATTGAACAGGCTGAGACTTAATACCAGTATGCTAATTGGGCACTTTTTACTTAAGCTCAATTCATCTTAGCCAATAGACATTTACTTTGGTTGATGGGATTTCAGATATGAGCCTTATACTTCCTCTGTCCGGGTTTATTAGGCCTAAAGACAACTTCTCTTAGACCAAGACACGTAGTAATTTGCTCACATTAATTCTTTCATTCTACTCCCAATGCACTCTCTCACATGCATGCAGCCAATGAGGGCATCTCCAATGGTTGTAAGAGAGTTGTTGGTAGACTTTGCC
Source organism: Triticum aestivum (assembly GCF_018294505.1). Taxonomy (NCBI): domain Eukaryota; kingdom Viridiplantae; phylum Streptophyta; class Magnoliopsida; order Poales; family Poaceae; genus Triticum; species Triticum aestivum. Next base: position 693,857,129 of record NC_057797.1, read on the forward strand.
ACATAAGATTTTTGATGATGTGTCATACAATAAATGAGGAAAGAGAGGAAGGTTGTATGTACATGAACCAACACACATTGCACAAGCTCCAATGTAGAATGAGAGAGCACCCCATTTATTATCTCACATCCTATTGGGCAAACTAGATACAACCCATTGGAGTTGTTGTATGTTAAGGTGTTGGTTGATGACATGTCATATTTTACCAACAAGCTAACATACAAACTATTGAAGATGCCCTGAAAAAGCATGCATGAAGTGTATTAATTTTCCAGCCTTAGTACCAACAACAATGACTTTTAATGCAACCAATGAAATGGCTGCATGCATGCACCTTTCCAAAGCGAGGCCTTATAAAAAGGGACATGTTTGTGATGCTGAGAGGCCTAATAAACCCGAACGGAGGTAGTAAATCGGTAAGGAGGGAGTACTAGTATGAATAACATCACACATATTAAAGCAAGATAAGTCTATAGCCTAATAAATGAAGTGTTGCATGTTACCACACGTATGTTACTCCCCACTATAGAGGTAGTAACATAGAGTAGTAACATGGGCCCATTGTGGCTAGTCTTAGAGGGATTATCTTAATTTTTTCGTTTTTCGAATTTAAATGGCTCATCTCCATCTCCTGTTGAGATTCCGAGGCACATTAAATCTATGCAAATAAGAATAATGGAACTCACCAATACATCTAATGGCCAAGCATGCATGCACAGTAATTAATGCACCAGTTTAATTTAGATAGTTTTGTAAAGTATGAGATAAATTTCTTCACTCATTGTCTGTATTGGTTGATGAGATTTTATATTTGAGCCCTGCAAACCGGAATGGAGGAAGTACTAGCTAAATTCCCTTCATTTAATGTTTTGGTAACAAAACTCTTTCATACATTGGTGAGCTTCTTTGCTTTAAGTGTTTTACCAAGGTACACATATTTGACATTGTTTCTTTATAGGGTCGCTAAACACATCTTTCTCCTCTTAATTACATTATCACATCAGATTTTTCACCTACATGGCAGCCTTAGAGCATCAATAGCCTGGCGCCCTAAACCCGTCTTAAACGTCCGGGCCGACAGACTGGTTACAACCGGTCACAAAAAATTGACCCACTCGGGCGTCTCAAACCGGCCTCAAACGCCCGGGTGGTCCGGCACCCATCATATCTGACCCAAATGTAGGGCGGATATGGGGCGGCCCGGGCATGCCCGGCGCGTCCGCCACGCCCGAGCTGACACTCCCGTCCCACCACCGACCCCACAACCGTCCCAGCTAAACTTGCATAACGCTACTTTGTTAGTTTGGGTACGATGACATGCGTACCTCTAGTTAATTAGTTTGTGTACTATATGTTGCATCTAGTTGCTAACCCTTTCTTTTTCATGTTGCTCTAGTATTTTGTTGTTGCATATGATCGTACATTATCTTGATGAAGATGCATCTCTAACAGGTACCTAGATTCTTGATGGCGAAGGAGTGCTATGTCGTGTACGAAGGGAAGGTTCCGGGAGTGTACGACGAGTGGTATGAGTGTCAAGCGCAAGTGGAGGGGGTCTCGGGCGCCAGCCATAAAGGCTTCAAAAGTAGACAAGAAGCACAAACTAGTTACTTGAGGTTCAGGCTAGCGCGAGAGAGGCCTCATAACTGCCGTCTCATGTACTGCATAGTTCCGCTATCACTCATAGTGTAAGTGCATCTAGTGCCACCCCTAGTTGGTTTTGGAGTATTGACGACAAATCTGGTTGAGGGACTAATGTGTTTGTGAGAATTGCAGGATAACACAGGTAGTAGTCCCTCATTGATTCGGTTTACCTACCGGAGATGACCCCTAAAAATGTATGAAGACATTGAAGACAAAGGTGGTATGTGAAGATAATCACATTGAAGACTATGACAAGAGAAGACATCGCGTGAAGACTATGGAGCGTGAAGACTTAGTTGTTTCGTTGTTTCCTTTTCTTCTTTGTTGAGTCATAGGAACCACCGTACTGATAAGTGGGGGTCCCAGTGAACAAAGTCAAAGTGACTGAAGTGATGCTTAACCAAAATCCTATGTCTTCGAGCGGAGACAATGAGAGCAAATCTTATCCAAAGCTAGATGAGTCAGCTTTACTTGTAGCCCAAGTAAAGTTGCCAAATCTGACCGTTGGAACATGTGTCAGTTCCTTAGTGACCTAGGGTCATTTCGGACAAATCATGTCGGGTTGCCTAGTGGCTATAAATAGCCCACCCCCTACACCATAAATTGGTGGCTGCTCAAAGTTAGTGCACGGCTTTTGTCGTTTGAGAGCAACCCACCTCGAAGCATGTTTAGCTTGGATTTATCCATGGTAAACTTATGCTGCAAAATAAACACAAGAACAAATTTGACAGGTTGTGCTCCGGGTTAAGAATTCTTGTAAACCGCACCTGATCATCCTTAAGTCCTTGTCCTTTCCTCCTTCTAGAAAATCCGGGTCAATAGACCAGCTTCATAATCAATTTGCTTGTAGAAGAAATATTGTAAATAAAAAATTCATTTGATTCGGCCTTCAATGCTCTAACTTGAAAAAAATATTGGTCTTCAAATATTCAACTGATATTCAGCCGGCTTGAAAATGTAGAACTTGCCAAGCTATGATTTCCAAAATCGGCGGGTTATAAAAACTGATAATTCCGGGTCATGATTATTGCCAATGCCGGTTCATGATTGTTGTCAACGCCGGTTCATGATTATTGATGACGCCGGGTCAATCTGGTTTATTCAAAACTGAGAATTTGAAGATTTTTCTCCCTTATATCCATATTATCTGTAGCCCCCAAGTCTTGAATAGAACAAAGTGATGGCTTAAGACTTGCTTCAATATAAATACCGCCACTTAAGAAATCCATGTTGTTCATCCAAGTCACTTTAGTAAAAACTGAATACTCCATATTATGTAGCCCCCAAGTGTCGGGTTGTCATGCTTGCAGCAACCTGGGACTTGTAATTGCCTGACGGTCAAAAAACTTCAACCGGTGTAGCCCCCAAGGGCCAGGTCATTATGCAATAATGAGGAGGGACTTTATAAATATAATCATGCTTCACTGAAAATAATACCATATGATGTAACTCCACCATGGGGCTTGAACCCACGTCCACAAGGTTAAGAGCTTTGTGTTTTACCAACTGAGCAGTGGACCCTTGAATATAACGGATTAAGACTTATGTACCTTGAATCATTGATAGGAGCAATTGGTAGCCCCCAAGGGCCGGCTCATTATGATGTGATGAGTCGGATCTTCAATAAGGCCAATAAAAATGACTTTGCATTAGCCCCCAAGTGTCATGGTGCATGCTTGTAGCGACATGAGACTTGCATATTTGATATAATCTCCATTTGAATAACGTAGCCCCCAAGTGCCGGGTCGTAAGCCTACAGCTACTCGGGACTATTCCCTCCATTGTAGAATAAATCGTATCCATTGATAATATGATAACCATTGCGCTAAAGCGACTTTGAAAACCTTGATCATAATACTGGTTATTGATAACCATAAAAAATCCAACCATGTTTGTCTATTTGAAGATCTGGTTTAAAAACCTCAATCATTCAATATCATCATGAAAATCCAGCCAATTTTGGCTATGAAAGATATGAATATCTTACCAGTTGATAAGTAAATCCGGAGTTTAAATACTCGGCGGCACTTGGCCGATGGCGACTTAATGCGCATTCATTGTAAGCCAGAATTTTTATAACCCGACGGCTGATAGCCTTTGAGAAAATCCAAAATGGATAACCCTTTTGAAGCATCAATTTTGATGATGAGCTTGAATTTATATGTCATAATTTTGCAAATCCTGCTCAAAGTGTAAATAATATATACCCTGGCGACTTAACGTCGAAAACCAGGGTGGGTAGCCACCCGAATGCATTCTTATCTTGCACACAAGTAGATCACAAGAATCCTTGGCGGTTTACCGCAGGGCGGGTCATAATGCCCATATAAATAACCAGGGTTTATAGCCAAAGCTATAATTGAAGATAATCAAATATGACATAGATGATACATGTGACATTGAATCACCTCGTTGGTTCAACCAATTCTTGTAGTGAGGGTGGTAACCCCAATCTTCAGTATTGAGAACTCCTTCCTTAATTTGCCGGATTATGATAATAAACCATACCGGGATATAATAAACACCAGATTTTCCTTATAACACTGGCGACTTGTTAGTCAAAACCAGACCGGGTTAATAAGCGCCGGATTATAAGTGATCATGTACAAACAACTTGTCATTGAAAGTCAAGCCGGGTTAATGAACGCCGGTATATCCATGCACATATGATACATGCTATGACGATGTAATGATGATGCAACATATGATGCAATATATGATGATGTATATGTATGATCAAGAGGGTTTAAGCTATGGTTCGGATATGACTAGAGCCCCCATGTAGTCATAATTGTGGCATTGCGCCGATCAAGAGGTGTAACTATGGTTCGAATACGACCAAGCCCCCAAGTGATTTCCCTAGTGCCCTTATGCCTATCAAGAGGTGTAACTATGGTTCAAACCCATAGCCCCCAACTGATTTTCCCTAGTGGCCTTATGCCTATCAAGAGGTGTAGTTATGGTTCAGATACGACCAAGCCCCAAGTGATTTCCCTGTTGCCCTTATGCTGATCAAGAGGGTATAAGATATGGTTCGGATACGACCAGAGCCCCCAAGTGATTTCCCTGGTGGCTTTAAGCCTAGCAAGAGGTGTGACTATGGTTCGAACATGGCCCCCAAGTGATATTGTGAGCTGTGCTCAAGGGATACCCATGTTTGAGCTGTGTTGTGCAACAGACTCTCTTTGGCCCCTTATGATAATATTGGTTTGATAGCTGGATTACCGAAGTAACCAGAGCCGTGCTCTTATGATAATATTGGCTTGATAGCCGGATCAATATGTAATCAAAACTCCGCTTTTTAAATAGAAGCCCCCATGTGATCAATAATATGATAAGCCAATAAGGCAGGATAACCCATGTTTGAACCGCACGTCATGGCAACAGGTCCTCTTCGGCAACCTTTATCTTTTTGCAAGAGATAATTTCTTCTTGAACCGGGATTTTGAACCAGATATTGAGAGCGTCAGAGCTTTGTAAGAGATAGTTTCCTCTTAAACCGGATTTGAACCAGGTACTAAGGGTTTCAACGCTGTGTGGGAGACGGGATTTCTCTTGAGCCGGATTTTAAGCCGGAATCCTTCTTTTTAAGCCGGAAAATTTTCTGACGGCCTTTAAACTCGAACTTGCGAGAGATTAATTCTTTTTGGAACCGGAAATTCTTAAACCGGATTTGAGAGCTTCAGTGAGACTGACTTCCCTTGAGCCGGATTTTAAGCCGGAATTCTTTATTTTGAACCGGCAATTTTTTGACGTCCTTTTAATTTTCATCAATATGGTAGTAGCCTCCGGGACCGGGTTAGCTTTCCCTCCAACGTCCTAGGGTTCTTGACTTCCCTGAAACCGGCAACATTTGCTGAGTCATATCATTGTAGCCTCCGAGTCTCAAGGTGACTCAAGGAGTTGGCTTGAGATTCTCCGTATTTGACCGCGATATAAACCGGCATAAATTGTATATCATTGGTGTTGATAGCATGATGTGAATCCACAAAAGGTTGAGGTGACTGCGGCGGGTTATAAATGATCCGTATGAGCCGTGTCAGCAACTCGGCTAATGGTTCCTTCCAACTGGCTATTTGAAGTTAACCAAACTGTAGTGGCTGTGACTTGTGCGCCTGCCCATTGGGCCACCCAGTGCAGACGGCGGTTGATAGTATATGATAATTTGCCTCCATTTTGTTAAAAGAAAACCGGCTACCCAAGCTGTGACTTGTTTATACTCAATAAACAGCTCATGCAGACAGGTGTGGCCCGGTATGTTGATGTAGACCAGACTCGGTGACGCTAAAACCAATCACGACAGAGTCGGCCGTGAGAGCAGACAGATGAGCCGGCCGCGGCGTTGTAAGCCGGTGCGGGCGGGCGAGTCGATCGCAAGCGTTGTAAGCCGGCACGAACGAGAGAATCGGCCGCAGGTGTGGACGGATGTAAACCGAACAGTGGGGGCGGCGACTTGCATGCGTACCCGTCAAGCAACATGACACGGACCAACGCCAGTGCAGAGTTATACTGGTGCGTACTCCATATCCGCTGTACAACACCCTTGTCCTGAATGACTATCCTGTATAAAAAAATATTACGGGACAAAATAATTGTTTTCGCAAATTAACAAATGCTATTAAAAACAGACTGGAAAAATATCACCTGATGTTTGAACGAGAGACAATCTCATCATGTCTCTATGAACAGTGAGCCATTGTCCTGTTTTTCTTAGACAAAAGATGACTTGTGCGTACGTCCGCCGGGACGCACACTAACGAAGGTAGCAGTAGCGGATCATGGCACAAGGGCGAGGTGACGGAGCGACACGTCGGCCATGATAGAGCCACAGCAGCGGGGGAGCGGCCCGGTCGACCCAGGCGGGTTTGACCCAATTGTAGTGGCCGTGGATAACCTACGCCCATCCGGGTCGGGGCGAAATCACAGTTCTGACCTTGTCAGTGTTTATAGTCACAAACTGAACTCAACGAGAAAGTATTTCGCGATTTGACCCTTTTAGAAACGCCAAGATCCGCGGCGTTTCCACCCAACATAGAAACGCCGAGCAAGGTAGCGTTTCAAGCCAACATGCAAACGCCGAGGCAGCTAGCGTTTCTGACCTGGCCCACGGTCAGTCTGAACCCGCTGTTTTTGCTGACGTGGCACGCTTGAAATGCCAAGGTCCTTGGCGTTTCTGACCAGGATTAAGTAACGCGCGCGGGCTACGGGGGCCTAATCCAGCCCACTCCCCCGGTCGAGCAGTTCCTTCTCAACGACGAACTGGCGGCCGCCCCTCCCTCTTCTTCACCAAATCTTCCCCAGATCTGCTATTTTGATCATCAAAATGAGGAGATCGGAGAATCCCCGAGTTGCTTGAGGTATTCTCCTCCCAATCCTCCATTTATTTTCAGTCAAGATTGGCTATTGTAGATATATTTTTCAAACATGGTGGAACCCTAAGATGAGTTATTAGTGATTTGTTTGATGAATATTTTGGTTACATTATGTTTAGAAAGAAGACATATACTCCTTGTGTTTAAGTATTCTTAGTTAACTTGTTTATTATTGGATTTAGAGAGAGACCATTTTTTGGATTAGGTTGAGCCTATTATTTGTTAATAATTAGTTGCGATAGATTCTTTAGGATAAAATAGGTTGAAAAGAATTGGTGTTGGTAATGTCTCTTTGGGATAATTTGTAGTAGTTCTCACACGATTTTGTATATGATGCGGTCATAATTTTAAGCATATATTATAACAAATCCATTGACCTTATTTTGTAGGATGTTTGAGCCGAATAAATATCCTGGCCTTGATGATTATTACGAGGAGAAGCATCGTGCTGTGCTAGTGGAAAGAGGGGAGGTAATTATGTATCTACATTGTTGATTCTCATATTGTGAGTAGTTTAGAGAAGTATATAAATTGTGCGTGTGTTATTTGTAGGTTCCTCCAGTACTTCGTTTGAGAGGCCACAACCCACGTGAGTCCTTGAGGTATGACCGTCGCTACGAGCCTTATTTTAGAAGAATGAATCTTCTCCAGTTTGTGCTCAACTTTAAAGGCACACCACCATGGCTGAACTCGACGGTCATTACCGCCCTTATGGACCGTTGGAGACCGGAGACGCACTCTTTTCACCTTGCTCTTGGTGAGATGACCGTTACTTTGGAGGATATTGCGATGATCTCCGGTCTTCCGATCGAGGGCAAGGCTCTTACCGGGAAGGTGAGGTATGAGGGGTGGCGACAAAGGGTTGCAGGTTTGGTTGGTGTTGAACCTCCCCCGTGGATTCATGAAACAAAGAAGGATCCTAGGCCATCTGGTGTTTTGTTCTCATGGCTACAAGAACATTTTTACGAGTGCCCAGAGAATGCCAGTCCGGCTGTTGTGGAGAGGTACGCCAGGGCTTACTTATGGAATCTTTTGACCCAAGTGGTGTTTCCTGACGGCACGGGAGACACAGCCTCGTGGATGTTCTTGGACCCTCTTCGTAACTGGGATGTCAAGTGGAGTTGGGGGTCGGCGGCACTAGCCTTATTGTACCGTCAGGTAATGATAATTTGATGCATTCTCATTATATGAAAGAAATTTTTTCCTGTGATTGTTTAATGTGTGTACAAATGTGCAGTTGGACGGAGCATGTATGAGGAGTAAGTCGAAATCTTGTCTTGGTGGTTTTGTTTGGGCCCTACAGATTTGGATGTGGGAGCGTATCCCTGTGGGCCGTAACTTCACCATTGCTCCGGAAGAACCTGGGAGTGGCCTTTTGACGGGGATGAGGAGCGATATCCCACTATCGCATACACTTGGGCTAATGTCCAAGTGTCGAGTATCGCCGCCATGGGGCGGTATAAGGCATACATAAGCGAGCTTGACATGCTTACTTACAACCAGGTAATTATCAAATCCCTTGCCATCATTACAGATTTTTTTTGTTGTGCATGAGCTAGTGACATGTTGTGATGTAGGTTAATTGAAGGTCGTACATGGTACTTAGGCAGTTCCCTTTGAGCAATATGTGCCTTCGTGACCAACATCTTTGGCGTGTGCGTTGCCCCATGATATGCTTTTTTGCGGTGGAGTGGCATCTTCCACATCGTGTTTCGAAGCAATTTGGAGTACAACAACGCACCCCGCCGGAGTATGTTGAGACAAGTGTGGTGCTACATAGGTGAGAGTTTCTTGTACCGTATGTTGATCAATGTGTAACCACGGAAAAATGAAAATGATGCCGATACTTCTCATGCTTTGTAGGATGAGCCGACAACACAACAAGAATGTCATTAATTGGGAGGATCACCATCTTATGTGGGTAGACATGTGGAATGCTCAGAGGAATGCCCGAGTTGAAGATGATCACACACCTGACAACGACGAGGGGGCATATTTAAGGCATTTGGAGTGGCTTCGCAAAGAGTACAGAGTTATCCTTAAGGGTGCTTGGACTTGTGCCGATTGCTTGGAAGTAATGCCAAGTGAGGCTGCTGATGGTGTATTCAACAACTCTATTAGGGAGACCATTGGAGTGCACCTAGATTATGGCCCTCTGCATGACTGAGTGGTATGTCTTTTTGTCTCTTTTTTGAACATGTGACATTTCTTCATGAGTGGTGTGTCACTTAAGTTTTATTCAGGGCACGGAGCTATGGAGATGTATCAATGATAGTAATGTGGTGCTTGGCCGCGCACCTGGTAGAGAAACAGACGTTCTCGTTAGGAGTACTCTACAGGTTAGAGGCCCTCTTAATATGAACATGTGTCATGTGAACTATTTTTGCATATTTACATGTCAATGTCTTTGCCTCTGCAGAAGGTTGTGAATCGTTGCCGAACACTAGCCGCTTTACTTTCTTGCCATGGCGGTTCATCCACGGATGTGCGTGCACGTGCTCAGTATAGAATGGATGTGCTGTCTTCCGCTCGTCCACCTTCGAGCCAAGCATGCGCTTCTTTCGCTCGTCCATCTTCCAGCCGAGCAGGTGCTTCTTAGAGCCGAGCACGGATTGATGAACAAGAAGATGAAGAGGAGGAGACAGACTACGATGCGGATCCAGACTATGTGGAGCTTGCGGCTTCGCAGATGGAAGATGCTCCACCGCCAACTCAACCTTCTCAGCCTTCTGAAGAAGCACGCCGAGTTAGCTCAAGAACCATCCGACGTCCTGGATGGCAGAACACTCCAGAGGGCTACGTCAACAGGGGGAAGATGGCTGCAAAAAGAGGCAAGAAGTGAAGTGATGACTAATGCGAACTTGTTAGTTCTATATGTGGTGAACTAGAAATGTAGTGAGCGTTTCAGATGGAGCAAACTTGTTAGTTCTATATGTGATGAACTTCTTATGTTTTATGTCTGATGGACTTCTTAGTTCTATGTTAGCAAGACTTGGTAATTATTATGTAAGATGGATCATGTTAAGTTCATTGCCGAAAAATATGTCTCATTGCTATACTGTTGCTGTAATTGGCATTATATTGTGAAAACTGTTGTTGTACCTTTGCTATCTGTGATGGAATGGACATGGGCAGCCGGGTTTGTTGTGTTCTACATAACAGGGAAGAAACGCCAAGGACAACGGCGTTTAACTGTGGCTCGGAAACGCCAAGGACAATGGCATTTCAGGTGTGAGCGGCAACGTTTCGTGAACACGGCCCAACCAGCCTCTGTCTTAAAGAAACGCCAACCCACGGAGGGCGTTTTGTTGTAGGGTGGAAACGCCATGGACATTGGCGTTTCTGGGGTGAGCGGCAACGTTTAGTGAACATGTCCCAGCCAGCCTCTGTCTTCCAGAAACGCCAAGCCAGGCAGAGCGTTTCGTTGTAGGGTGGAAACGCCAGGGTAATTGGTGTTTTGGGTGTACATAGAAACGCCCATTTGTTTGGCGTTGCTATCATAACAGGGTGTCAAAACAAACTCCAAAGCCTTTTGTGGAGTAAACATAGAGGAGTCCAAAGCAATTGTGACATCACATAAAGGAGTATACATAGAGAAGTCCAAAGCAATTGTGACATCACATATTTCAACACATAAAGGAGTACACACAGAGGAGTCCAAAGCAATTTAGAGTACACATAGTTCACCACATAAAGGAGTCTAGGCAACAAGAAGGTTCAAGATGAAATGCACACGAAGGTCCAAAGCATGGCACAGTTCACATCATTGCCCTATTGTGTAGAGCAAGGCCCCTTTTCCTTCTTCTTCCTCTCTTCTTCTTCTTCTTCTTCTTCTTCTTCTTCCTCCTCCTCCCTTTTCCTTATGAGGTGAGCCTCCTTGACCACCCTCTCCATGAATATCTGATTCTACCTCTCTTTTTTTTCATCTGCAATTGCCCAAAGCTTCAAGGTTTTTTCTACAAAATCCTTTTGACGTTTTTTCTGTGCCTCCTCACATTTCCTCACCAACGCTTGCTCCCTAGCATACATCGCATTTCTCGCTCTCTCTAATTCTTTCCTCTTCTTCTCAAGTTCCTCTTCCTTCTTCTTTAGCTTGGCTGCATCCTCCTCTCTAAGCTTCTTCGCAGCCTTCTCCCACCATCCCGCCATCTCACCTTCGCCATCCTCAAGCCCCTTCATTGTTGCCTTGTTGGGTTGAGAAGCCGCCATACCTATGAAAAATTGCAAGATAGTTAGTAAGGACAAAAACAACATGAAAGTAATATTGGGAGACATGAAAATAATTATGAAATGTAGCCACATACAGAAATGGTCCATCTAGGTATCCAAACATTCCTCTAGCATTACCACGGCCTCTACCCATGAAACCTCCTCTACCACCACCCGAACCTCTACCTCTACCACGAGCACCATCACCGGTAATTCGTCCTCGACCACGACCACCCCTGGATCCTCGGCCACCACCGGAACCTCGGCCACCGGAACCTCGGCCACCACCAAGGCCACCACCGAAACCTCGGCCACCACCAAGGCCACCACCGGAACCTCGGCCACCACTAAGGCCACCACCGGAACCTCGGCCACCACCAAGTCCATCACCGGAACCTCGGCCACCACCGGAACCTCGGCCACCACTTGAAGAAGCATTGTGCCCTTTTGAAGTTTTGTTTGTTTTGCAAGTCCTTTTGTTGTGTGTCGTTTCATTGCAACCACCGCATTGGTTCCTATCACGTGGCTCCATGAAATGTCCACTACCAAATTCTCTGGTGCTCATGAGGTCATCAATATCATTCCTGTATCGCTTTGTTCTCCTTCTACCCTTGGGTTGTACCATCATCTCCGGATCGGGCCTAATATTAGGACCGTGATACTCTGGCCACTGCGATGCGTCCAGAAAAGGGTGGAATCTAGACGCCCATGTTAACTTATGAGTTTGCAAATTGAATTCATGCAACCTCACAACTACTCCATCGGAGATATCCACATTCCTGATGCGGGCCGCCGACATCATGTGAGAGCATGGCCAGTGGTACTTACTAGGCCGCTCACAAGTGCAATGTCTTGTCCTAAGAGCCACCATAAATGAGCGACCACCATATGATTGTCCATCTCTAGTTGTCCCACCTGGCTCATTCACTTGGTATTTCATTTCTACATTATCGAAACAAGTGACTCGCTGGATGGCTGACTTGTCTCTCCGAAACTCCAGCCACTCGGCAACCTTCTTTGGATAAATTTCATTGGGAGGCTTCTCACTATCAGCAATCAACTTGTCGATTTCGTCGGAGTGCTTCAAAAAATACTCATTCAGCTTGTAAAAGGTATATTCCGCTATTGCTGCCACCGGCAACTGACGTGCACCCTTCAAGACAAAGTTAAAGCACTCAACTAGATTGCTTGTCATGTCACCATATCTCATGCCTCCTTCGTCACATGCCCGTGACCACTTGTGTCTCTCATCAATATTCCTTTCTAAGAAATCTTTCCAACCTTCGTTTGCCTTCTCATAGATTTTGTTCAAGCGTGTCGTGAATGACTTAACGGAGAAGGCTACACATGCGGAGTTAAGATCCTTGCAAAGATCCTTGTTCTTACAAGCCCTATAAAAGTTTGCAACGAAGTGCCTCATACACCATCGGTGGTGAAGCCTCGCATGACCTGGAATATGAATATCCACGGCCTTCAATATGCCTTGGTGCCGATCGGATATGATGCATACCTCCCTATTCGGAGGAATGACCGTGCTCCTAACAAGTCTCATGAACCATTCCCAGTTGTCTTGGTTCTCCACGGAGACCAAAGCAAATGCCACAGGCAACACCTGATCGTTAGCATCATGTGCCATTGCTATCATGAGTGTGCCCTTGTATTTCCCTGTCAAGAATGTCCCATCTATAGACAAAACCGGTCGACAATGCTCAAAAGCTGCAATGCATGGGCCAAACGTCCAAAAGGCACGACGGAACACTCCTTCAATATCTTGGACATAGTGGTACATTCCTGGGTTTCTGTACGACATCGCTCCCAGCAACCTGGGTAGCATGTTGTAAGCCTCTTCCCATCCACCATACAACATTCTGAGAGCGACTTGCTTGGCCTTCCATGTCTTTCCGTACTTGACCTTATATCCGAATTTATCTTCAATCCAACTCATCAACAACTTCACTTTAATGGTTGGATCCTCGGCTATATGTTTCTGGTATTTATAACCAATGAATTCTGATGTTAGTTGACGGTGTGTCTTCCGTGCTTCTACGGCCGGCGGTGTGCATTGGTGAGTGGCTTTGCAACTAGTTATCTTCCACCAACCATCTTTCATGAGTCTTCCATTGACTTTCCATTTGCATCTTTCTACCTCACATTTCACGGTGTATCGCTTGTTGCAGTCCGAGTGAACAACTATGAAAGGCCTGTGGTGTTTGACAGCATACTCACACAACCACATCCTGAATTCTAGCATGTGCTCGAACATCAAACCTTTCCTCACGTATGACATCGAAATCGCGTCGGGTGTACTACTTGGGAACTGTCTAGCCTCAATTGTCTTGCTCATGCCACCGTCGACTATAGCCTTATCTGCAAGGCTAACATCACAAAACAAGGGAACTTTGTGATCCCTACCGGTGATTTTTGTGTACCACTCTGCTTCTTTCGCAGTCAAGCCATCCTCGTCCAACTCATTCACCGGGCCTTCATCATCCGAGTCATCCACACAAGCACGCTGATAGATAATGTCAGGATCCATGTCCTGATGCCTTACTTCAGCCTCTACATCACCAACAATGTTGTGGTGCCTCTCATACTCTTCGTCGGAGTCATCGCCATCATCTTTCATCGGTGCACTACCTCCGAACTCATATTGGGGATACTCATTGGCTTCCGCTTCAACTTTATACTCAACAATAGGCGGCACACTACTAACCGGGTTCACATCATCTACTAAGGTTTGGTTCAAGTCAACATGAAAGAGAGGAGCCTTGACCACCTTACTTGCAAAGACTTCGAGTGACTTGACTTCTGAGGATGCAACAACCTCCTTATATGCAACCCAATGCAAATTGGACTTGATAGGCATTGTCTTCATTCGACACTTGTGTGCCGACCCAACATCATATCTTCCTACTAATTCAACTTGATCACTTGCATCCACCCACTTTAATCTTATCCGTGTTTCTTCCACAACCTCTTCATAACTAGGGGTCTCAAGAAATATCAACACTTCCTCATACTTGTCAACAATATCCACATTCATGAATGCCTCTTTGTCAACATAATGAATATTCACAATCTTGTCCATCTAAAAAATGGTAACATAAGTATAAGAAATGTACAATGCTAAATATACCACATTGCTAACAAAACACCTAACCCTAACCCTAAATCTTAACATTGGCCATAACCCTAACCCTAAATCTTAACATTAGCCATAACCCACAATAAGGTATGCTCAACAACATCAAAATGCAACACTATTGGAACAACAATACTCAAAACATCACATTATAGATCCATGCTCAAAACTAGGGTTAGGAACAACAAGAACAAATCAATCCAAATGGACAAATCCAACCAATACAAATTTGTGAGATGAAGGAGGTTACCTCAACGAACGGAAATGACACCGGATCCACGGACCAACCCAATCGATTTGCAAGGATTTGTGAGGGGCTAAGTGAGGGACACAAAGGGGGAAAAGGGCAAGAGCTCGGGATAGGCCAATGGGGGAGAAGAGAGTGAGTGGTGAGTGGTGGGTGAAAGCCCCACGGCCACCTAAAATATCTGCACCAGAAACGCTAGCTGGGTCAGCGTTTCCAGCCTGCCACGTCAGCAGCCAACGCGTCCTCGGCCTGGCAGTGGGCCAGGGCAGAAACGCTAGCTTGCTCGGTGTTTCTATGTTGGGTGAAAACGCCGCGGACCCTGGCGTTTCTAAAAGGGTCAAATCGCGAAATACTTTCTCGTCGAGTTCAGTTTGTGACTATAAACGCTGACAAGGTCAGAACAGTGATTTCGCCCCCACGAGTCGATCGCAAGCGTTGTAAGCCGGCACGAACGAGAGAATCAGCCGCAGGTGCGGACGGATGTAAACCGAACAGTGGGGGCGGCGACTTGCATGCGTACCCGTCAAGCAACATGACACGGACCAACGCCAGTGGAGAGTTATACTGGTGCGTACTTCATATCCGCTGTACAACACCCCTGTCCTGAATGACTATCCTGTGTAAAAAATATTACGGGACAAAATAATTGTTCTCGTAAATTAACAAATGCTATTAAAAACAGACTGGAAAAATATCACGTGATGTTTGAACAAGAGACAATCTCATCATGTCTCTATGAACAGTGAGCCATTGTCCTGTTTTTCTTAGACAAAAGATGACTTATGCGTACGTCCGCCGGGACGCACACTGACGAAGGTAGCAGTAGCGGATCATGGCACAAGGGCGAGGTGACGGAGCAACACGTCGTCCATGATAGAGCCGCATCAGCGGGGGAGCGGCCCGGTCGACCCAGGCGGGTTTGACCCAATTGTAGTGGCCGTGGATAACCTACCCCATCCGGGTCGTGGTCCTCCTTTATCTTTTTTTATTGCTATACTGCCAAACGCTTCAACACATGCATGCGCAGCCTGTTCGTGAAGCGTGGCGCCTGAGGCTGTGGTCTTGAGATTTGGAGTGTTAGGTCATGTGTTGGCCGTATGTGCTTTTTCTCCCTGTTGATGATCCCGTAGTAGTACTTGAACTCTTCCCCGATTGACTCGGATACCTGCTCTCGGTTGCAGACGGAATAAAAAATATTAATCGTACTAGAATCAGATCAGCTCACTTTTAGGCTGCTGCCAATGCATGGGTGCTTAGATGAGGTGCTAAGCACATTAAATAGCTTAGCAACTATACTCCTCAATGCATAGGTGCTTAGCTTATGGTTGCTAAGCTTGCTTCATTTAATGATTTAGCAACTAAAGCTCTTCATGTATTGGTGGACTCCCTTCTTTTAGATGTTTTGCCTAGGTTCACGCGCTTAGCATTGGTTCTTTCTGGGGTCACCACACCCATCTCTCTTCTTTTAAATAACTTGCCACATCAGATTTTTTGCCTACGTGGAAGGCTTAGCACCTGTACAAGGTGGAGCATTGGGAGGGGCCTTAACTTTTAGCTCAAGTGTCTTATCAATTAAGGAATATTCCTCCTGATGTCTCTCTTGTGTCCTAGTAACCCTTTTTTCTTTCCTTTTTAGCCAGGAGTCCGACTTGAGTCAAAGTAGTACTCCACTTGATGTCTTGAGGCTTCACGTGCAATGGTGACGGCGACTCGGCGAATCAGACAAAAACAACAGTAATTTGATGATCATAATCCGTACTGATGAAATCCCCTTTGCGTGCTTGGCTTCTCGCGACAATGAAACGGAAAGTGATCCGGACACGACGGATCGCCTGGCTGCGTTTGACGGTGCACATAGATGCAATCTGGCTTGTTTCATCTGAAAATTATGAACTTTTCGAAACCTGTGAAAGATCCTTTCAAGAACTCAACACCACCGTGCGTCAGCCCCACGGTGGGCGCCAACTGTCATGGATTTGTCACGGCAGATGTCCTTAGTGTGAGGACTTAGTCGCGAGGCCAACGCATCTATGTGGTAGCTTGAGAGGGGTTGAGCGGAATTGAGAGACGCAACACAAGACAAGGGTTTAGACAGCTTCGGGCCCCGGGAAACATCATCCGGTAACAACCCTACGTGCTGTTTGAGGCTATGTCTCATTATGATCATGAGGAAGTCGCCGTAAACCGGCTCTCCTAGTTAACCCTAACCCTTTAAGATTGTTTCTTCCTCCTTCTCCCTCTTTCGGGAGCCCTACCCCTCCTTATATAAGTTGAAGGGGCGAGTTACATGTAGAGTCCAACTCGGACTTAAGACTTAACTATTATGACTTCTCTTCATGGGCTTCTTAACATCTTGGGATTCATAACGTCTCGGGCTTCATAACTCCTAGCAACCCAGTTACCACTACCTGCCGGGAGTTAACTGGTGCCGGTTTAAGATTGTTTGCCGGGAGTTAACTTCTGCCGGTTTAAGATGGTCTACCGGTTTAAGAATATCTGCTGAGTTATCATCTGACTTAACCCCTATCTTAACTGTCAGCCAGTTTAACAACCGGCCGGTTTACCATCTGGGTTAACTACCTGTTTTACCTGTCTGTCTTAACTGTTAGCCGGTTTACCGTCTGACTTAACACCAACCGGTTTACCACCTGTCTTAACACCTGCCGGTTTACCACCTGCTTTAACACATGCCGGCTTACTAAGTCCCAGCCGGGTTATAACTCCGGCCGGATCATACCGCGGGGTATATCCCCGACAAAGCCTTTGAGAGAAAAATCCTTGCGAGGACAAAGCCCTAAACACCCAGAGCCAAAGAGTGTTAGGCATCACTGAAGTCTTCCTGTCTGTGTGATCTGAAGACTTGTTACACTTGAGGACTGTGAATCCTCCAGCCGGTTATGCGTCGCGTTCTGAGCATCCAAGAGTCATTGTGGATCGCCGATGAACGAAGTCTGTGAAGGTTTGGAAGTCTACCTTGAAGACTTACCAGAGTGATTGGGCGAGGACTGGGTGTCCTTAGCTCAAGGGGAATAAGGTGAAGACACGGTCTTCTGAGTTAAATCTCAGCCTCCCTAACCAGACGTACAGTTGTCACAGTAACTGAAACTGGTCCAACAAATCATTGTCTTCAATAAGCCACTGGTTCTATCCTTCCCATCTCTTTATTTACAGTTGGTCCTTGTGAAGTCATTGCCCGTTTGCATTGTCCATTTATCTTCACTGTGTGACTGTTTGTTCAGATTGGTTTCATACTATCTTCCATCCTGATCCGTACTGCCTAACTGCTATTAGTCTTCATGCTCTCATTTCATTGAATACTTGACTATGGCTTGTCTAGTGTAGTCTACCTTCCGCTGCATGGTTATAGGTTCATTTCTATCGTTTGTCTTTGAAACTCCTATGTTTTGAAGACTTTCATAAAAATCGCCTATTCACCCCCCTCTAGTAGATAACTAGCCCTTTCAATTGGTATCAGAGCAAGGTACTCCCTTGTTCTGTGTGATTCGGTTTAACCACCTGGAGTTTTAGCTATGTCGACTGCAGGGATAATCAAAGTCTCCGCTGCGTGCCCCGTCTTCGATGGAACTGAATATCCCTACTGGAAGAATAAGATGTGCATGCATCTTGAAGCCATTGATGTCGACCTCTGGTATGTCGTCAAGAATGGAGTTCCCAAAGCTGGTGAAGGTGTCACCGCTGCTGATGTCAAGAAGTTCGTTCAACTGGATTCCACTGCCAAGAACATCATCTGTGGTCATCTGACCAAAGGGCAGTATGGCTGTGTGAGTGCTCTGGAAACATCGAAGCTAGTCCGGGACTGGCTCTCCAAGGTCAACGAAGGCGTCTCAACCCAGAGAAATCAAAGGATCAGTGTCCTTCGCAACCTCTTCAACCGCTTCAAGAGAAACAACAATGAGAATGTTCATCTCACGTTTGATCGCCTCACTGACATCACTAATGAGCTTCAAGCTCTCGGGGCTACTGAGATCACCAAGCATGAAATCGTCAAGACACTCCTGAGATCACTTGATAGCTCGTTTGACACCCTAGCCCTGATGATTCAAGAATGCCCTGACTTTAAGACACTCGATCCGTCTGACATACTTGAAAGGCTCAACGCACATGAGTTTCAACTTTCTGAGAAAAGAGATATCTACGGTCCCAACTATGGCCAAACTCGCGCCTTGAAGGAAAAAGCTGTTTCCTCATCTGAAGAAGAATCTGACTGCAATTCTGATGATCCTGAAGACATTGGAAAGGAGCTTGCTATGCTTGTGAAGAAGTTTCAGAAATTCACCAAGAAGAAAGGCTTCAAAAAGTCTTCACGATCCAGCTCAAGGAATGATGAAGCTTCTACTCATGACTACAAGAAGAGAACATGCCACAAGTGCAAGAAACCTTGTCACTACATCTCTGAGTGTCCGCAGTGGGACAATGAGAACAACAACAAGAAGAAGTGCAAGTAATATGATTCTGACGACAAGGAGAAGAAATACTCAAAGCCTTCTTCCAAGTCTTCCTCAAAGTCTTCATCACACAAGAAGAGCTCATCTGGCAAGGCTCGTGCGTTTGTTGGCAAGGACATGGATTCAGAGGAGGAGTCTGCTTCTGAGGAGGCGGAGGTGGAGTCTGAGGAGGAGTCCGACTCTGGCGTTGCAAGTCTGGCTACAGCCTACGTTGCCAAGTCCATCTTCAACAGTAAAGACAATGACTTCATCACCGTCGCCGATGCTAATGACAAGGACAACTCCGCTCCCACCTATTGCTTCATGGCACGCGGTGCCAAGGTAAACTCACGCAATGCTCACTATCAAACATCCAGTGAAGATGACTCTAATTGTGGTTCCAAAGCAAGCTACAAAACACTTGCTAAAATTGCAACTGAACAACAGAAAGCTATGGAACATATTCAAAAACTGTTAGACAAAAGCGATGACCTGTTGGACACTGAAATGACTCGATCTCAGTCCTTAATTGAAGACATAAAAAATCTTCATGTTAAGTATGAGGAACTTGAAAGTCGTCATGAAACGCTCTCAACAACTCATGAAAAGCTTTCCTATGATTATCTTCAAAGGAAGCAAGAACTTGAGAAATTGAGAGCGGCTCATGAAGATCTTCAAAAGGAAAACGAGTCACTTCGCGCTCAACAGATCAGCCCCGCTCAGGAAGGATTTGAACCACCATGTCTTAAATGCCTTGAGCGTGATAATGCTACTTCTGTTGCTGAATGTTCTACTGCTGCTACTGTTGCAATATCTTCAACTGTTGATGTGGTAACTAACCCCTCTGCTGAGGATGCCACTGCTATTGCTGATGAAAATGCTAGGTTGAAGACATTGCTTCAAACAGGGATGTACAAAATTCTCAAAGGGCATCAGACACTATGTGATGTCCTCAAAAGACAGATTCTAAACCGAAACCCTAGGAAAGAGGGTGTTGGGTTCGAAAGGAGAATGAATGCTGATGGCTCTTACTGGAAGCCTGAGCAGTACCCCAAAACCACATGGGTTGCTGCAAATGAACCTTCAGTGGATCCATCCACCCTATCTGGCTTCACTTGTGCTAATCCAATTGTCATTGTTGAATCCTTTGATGCAAACTATAAACTGTTTAAGAATCAAAATGGTGAAGTGTTTGCCAGGTATATTGGTATTAACTGCAGGAATGGGCCACCTATGAAGAAAGTCTGGGTGCCCAAAAGGTGTCTGGAGAATCTTCCTATGAATGTCGTCATGACACCACAAGGGAAGAAGACAAAACCCAGACCAGAGGCTTCATATGGTCCAAAGGCTTTATACAGACAGAGGACTCACCTGACTCGCACTTGTTGGGGGAACGTAGTAATTTCAAAAAAAAATCCTACGCACACGCAAGATCATGGTGATGCATAGAAATGAGAGGGGAGAGTTTTGTCCACGTACCCTCATAGACCGAAAGCGGAAGCGTTAGCACAACGCGGTTGATGTAGTCGTACGTCTTCATGATCCGACCGATCAAGTACCGAACGTACGGCACCTCCAAGTTCAGCACACGTTCAGCCCGATGACGTCCCTCGAACTCCGATCCAGCCGAGTGTTGAGGGAGAGTTTCGTCAGCACGACGGCGTGGTGACGATGTTGATGTTCTACCGACGCAGGGCTTCGCCTAAGCACCGCTACAGTATTATCGAGGTGGACTATGGTGGAGGGGGGCACCGCACACGGCTAAGAGATCAATGATCAATTGTTGTGTCTCTAGGGTGCCCCCTGCCCCCGTATATAAAGGAGCAAGGGGGGGTGTGGCCGGCCAAGGGAGAGGGCGCGCCAGGAGGAGTCTTACTCCCACTGGGAGTAGGACTCCCCCCTTTCCTAGTTGGATTAGGACTTGAGGGGGAAGGAGTGGAGGAGAAGGAAGGAAGGGGGGCGTCGCCCCCCTCTCCTTGTCCTATTCGGACTAGGGGGGGGGAGGGGCGCGCGGCCAGCCCTTGCCTCCTATCCTCTCTTCCACCTAGGCCTACTAAGGCCCATTTGATTCCCGGGGGGTTCCAGTAACCTCCCGGTACTTCGATAAAATCCCGATTTTACCCGGAAGACTTCCGATATCCAAACATAGGCTTCCAATATATCAATCTTCATGTCTCGACCATTTCGAGACTCCTCGGCATGTCCGTGATCACATCCGGGACTCCGAACAACCTTCGGTACATCAAAACATATAAACTCATAATATAACTGTCATCATAACGTTAAGCGTGCGGACCCTACGGGTTCGAGAACTATGTAGACATGACCGAGACACGTGTCCGGTCAATAACCAATAGCGGAACCTGGATGCTCATATTGGCTCCTACATATTCTACGAAGATCTTTATCGGTCAGACCGCATAACAACATACGTTGTTCCCTTTGTCATCGGTATGTTACTTGCCCGAGGTTCGATCGTCGGTATCTCAATACCTAGTTCAATCTCGTTACCGGCAAGTCTCTTTACTTATTCCGTAATACATCATCCCGCAACTAACTCATTAGTTGCAATGCTTGCAAGGCTTAAGTGATGTGCATTACCGAGAGGGCCCAGAGATACCTCTCCGACAATCGGAGTGACAAATCCTAATCTCGAAATACGCCAACCCAACAAGTACCTTTCGAAGACACCTGTAGAGCACCTTTATAATCACCCAGTTACGTTGTGACGTTTGGTAGCACACAAAGTGTTCCTCCAGTAAACGGGAGTTGCATAATCTCATAGTCATAGGAACATGTACAAGTCATGAAGAAAGCAATAGCAACATACTAAACGATCGTGTGCTAAGCTAACGGAATGGGTCATGTCAATCACATCATTCTCCTAATGATGTGATCCCGTTAATCAAATGAAAACCCATGTCAATGGCTAGGAAACTTAACCATCTTTGATCAACGAGCTAGTCAAGTAGAGGCATACTAGTGACACTCTGTTTGTCTATGTACTTACACATGTATTATGTTTCCGGTTAATACAATTCTAGCATGAATAATAAAAATTTATCATGATATAAGGAAATAAATAATAACTTTATTATTGCCTCTAGGGCATATTGCCTTCAGTCTCCCACTTGCACTAGAGTCAATAATCTAGATTACACAGTAATGATTCTAACACCCATGGAGCCTTGGTGCCGATCATGTTTTGCTCGTGGAAGAGGCTTAGTCAACGGGTCTGCAACATTCAGATCCGTATGTATCTTGCACATTTCTATGTCTCCCACCTGGACTAGATCCCGGATGGAATTGAAGCGTCTCTTGATGTGCTTGGTTCTCTTGTGAAATCTGGATTGCTTCGCTAAGGTAATTACTCCAGTATTGTCACAAAAGATTTTCATTGGACCAGATGCACTAGGTATGACACCTAGATCGGATATGAACTCCTTCATCCAGACTCCTTTATTTGCTGCTTCCGAAGCAGCTATGTACTCCGCTTCACATGTAGATCCTGCCACGACGCTTTGTTTAGAACTGCACCAACTGACAACTCCACCGTTCAATGTAAACACGTATTCGGTTTGCGATTTAGAATCGTCCGGATCAATGTCAAAGCTTGCATCAATGTAACAATTTACGATGAGTGTTTTGTCACCTCCATAAACGAGAAACATATCCTTAGTCCTTTTCAGGTACTTCAGGATGTTCTTGACCGCTGTCCAGTGATCCACTCCTGGATTACTTTGGTACCTCCCTGCTAGACTTATAGCAAGGCACACATCAGGTCTGGTACACAGCATTGCATACATGATAGAGCCTATGGCTGAAGCATAGGGAACATATTTCATTTTCTCTCTATCTTCTGCAGTGGTCGGGCATTGAGTCTTACTCAACTTCACACCTTGTAACTCAGGCAAGAACTCTTTCTTTGCTTGATCCATTTTGAACTTCTTCAAAACTTTGTCAAGGTATGTGCTTTGTGAAAGTCCAATTAAGCGTCTTGATCTATCTCTATAGATCTTAATGCCCAATATATAAGCAGCTTCACCGAGGTCTTTCATTGAAAAACTCTTATTCAAGTATCCCTTTATGCTATCCAGAAATTCTATATCATTTCCAATCAGCAATATGTCATCCACATATAATATCAGAAATGCTACAGAGCTCGCACTCACTTTCTTGTAAATACAGGCTTCTCCAAAAGTCTGTATAAAACCAAGTGCTTTTATCACACTATCAAAGCGTTTATTCCAACTCCGAGAGGCTTGCACCAGTCCATAAATGGATCGCTGGAGCTTGCACACTTTGTTAGCTCCCTTTGGATCGACAAAACCTTCCGGTTGCATCATATACAACTCTTCTTCCAGAAATCCATTCAAGAATGCAGTTTTGACATCCATCTGCCATATTTCATAATCACAAAACACGGCAATTGCTAACATGATTCGGACAGACTTAAGCATCGCTACAGGTGAGAAGGTCTCATCGTAGTCAATCCCTTGAACTTGTCGAAAACCTTTCGCAACAAGTCGAGCTTTGTAGACAGTAACATTACCATCAGCGTCAGTATTTTTCTTGAAGATCCATTTATTCTCAATTGCTTGCCGATCAACGGGCAAGTCAACCAAAGTCCACACTTTGTTCTCATACATGGATCCCATCTCAGATTTCATGGCTTCAAGCCATTTTGCGGAATCTGGGCTCACCATCGCTTCTTCATAGTTCGTAGGTTCATCATGATCTAGTAGCATGACTTCCAGAACAGGATTACCGTACCACTCTGGTGCGGATCTTACTCTGGTTGATCTACGAAGATCAGTAGCAACTTGATTTGACGTTTCATGATCATCATCATTAACTTCCTCACTAGTTGGTGTAGGTGTCACAGAAACCGATTTCTGTGATGTACTACTTTCCAATAAGGGAGCAGGTACAGTTACCTCATCAAGTTCTACTTTCCTCCCACTCACTTCTTTCGAGAGAAACTCCTTCTCTAGATAGGATCCATTCTTGGCAACGAATGTCTTGCCTTAGGATCTGTGATAGAAGGTGTACCCAACAGTCTCCTTTGGGTATCCTATGAAGACACATTTCTCCGATTTGGGTTCGAGCTTATCAGGTTGAAGCTTTTTCACATAAGCATCACAGCCCCAAACTTTCAGAAACGACAACTTTGGTTTCTTGCCAAACCATAGTTCATAAGGCGTCATCTCGACGGATTTCGATGGTGCCCTATTTAACGTGAATGCGGCTGTCTCTAAAGCAGAACCCCAAAACGATAGCGGTAAATCTGTAAGAGACATCATAGATCGCACCATATCTAGTAAAGTACGATTACGACGTTCGGACACACCATTACGCTGTGGTGTTCCGGGTGGCATGAGTTGCGAAACTATTCCACATTGTTTCAAATGTAGACCAAACTCGTAACTCAAATATTCTCCTCCACGATCAGATCGTAGAAACTTTATTTTCTTGTTACGATGATTTTCAACTTCACTCTGAAATTATTTGAACTTTTCAAATGTTTCAGACTTATGGTTCATTAAGTAGATATACCCATATCTGCTTAAATCATCTGTGAAGGTGAGAAAATAACGATATCCGCCACGAGCCTCAACATTCATCGGACCACATACATATGTATGTATGATTTCCAACAAATCTGTTGCTCTCTCCATAGTACCGGAGAACGGCGCTTTAGTCATCTTGCCCATGAGGCACGGTTCGCAAGTACCAAGTGATTCATAATCAAGTGGTTCCAAAAGTCCATCAGTATGGAGTTTCTTCATGCGCTTTATACCGATAAGACCTAAACGGCAGTGCCACAAATAAGTTGCACTATCATTATCAACTCTGCATCTTTTGGTTTCAACATTATGAATATGTGTATCACTACTATCGAGAGTCATCAAAAATAGACCACTCTTCAAGGGTGCATGACCATAAAAGATATTACTCATATAAATAGAACAACCATTATTCTCTGATTTAAATGAATAACCGTCTCGCATCAAACAAGATCCAGATATAATGTTCATGCTCAAAGCTGGCACCAAATAACAATTATTTAGGTCTAATACTAATCCTAAAGGTAGATGTAGAGGTAGCGTGCCGACCGCGATCACATCGACTTTGGAACCGTTCCCCACGCGCATCGTCACCTCGTCCTTTGCCAGTGTTCGCTTAATCCGTAGTCCCTGTTTCGAGTTGCAAATATTAACAACAGAACCAGTATCAAATACCCAAGTGCTACTGCGAGCTCTAGTAAGGTACACATCAATAACATGTATATCACATATACCTTTGTTCACCTTGCCATCCTTCTTATCCGCCAAATACTTGGGGCAGTTCCGCTTCCAGTGACCAGTCTGCTTGCAGTAGAAGCACTCAGTTTCAGGCTTAGGTCCAGACTTGGGTTTCTTCTCCTGAGCAGCAACTTGCTTGCTGTTCTTCTTGAAGTTCCCTTTCTTCTTCCCTTTACCCTTTTTCTTGAAACTAGTGGTCTTGTTGACCATCAACACTTGATGCTCCTTCTTGATTTCTACTTCCGCAGCCTTTAGCATTGCGAAGATCTCGGGAATTGTCTTATCCATTCCTTGCATATTATAGTTCATCACGAAGCTCTTGTAGCTTGGTTGCAGTGATTGAAGAACTCTGTCAATGACACTGTCAACCGGAAGATTAACCCCCAGCTGAGTCAAGTGATTATGGTACCCAGACATTCTGAGTATATGTTCACTGACAAAACTATTCTCCTCCATTTTGTTGCTGTAGAACTTATTGGAGACTTCATATCTCTCAATCCGGGAATTTGCTTGAAATATTAACTTCAACTCCTGGAACATCTCATATGCTCCATGACGTTCAAAACATCGTTGAAGTCCCGGTTCTAAGCCGTAAAGCATGGCACACTGAACTATCGAGTAGTCATCAGCTTTGCTCTGCCAGACGTTCTTAGCGTCGTCAGTTAAATCAGCAGCAGGCCCGGCACTCAGCGGTGCTTCCAGGACATAATTCTTCTGTGCAGCAATGAGGATAATCCTCAAGTTAAGGACCCAATCCATGTAATTGCTACCATCATCTTTCAACTTTGCTTTCTCAAGGAACGCATTAAAATTCAACGGAACAACAGCACGGGCCATCTATCTACAATCAAACATAGACAAGCAAGATACTATCAGGTACTAAGTTCATGACAAATTTAAGTTCAATTAATCATATTACTTAAGAACTCCCACTTAGAAAGACATCCCTCTAATCCACTAAGTGATCACGTGATCCAGGTCAACTAAACCATAACCGATCATCACGTGAAATGGAGTAGCTTTCAATGGTGAACATCACTATGTTGATCATATCTACTATATGGTTCACGCTCGACCTTTCGGTCCCAGTGTTCCGAGGCCATATCTACATATGCTAGGCTCGTCAAGTTTAACCTGAGTATTCTGCATGTGCAAAACTGGCTTGCACCCGTTGTAGATGGGCGTAGAGCTTATCAAACCCGATCATCATGTGGTGTCTGGGCACGACGAACTTTGGCAACAGTGCATACTCAGGGAGAACACTTTTATCTTGAAATTTAGTGAGAGATCATCTTATAATGCTACCATCAATCAAAGCAAGATGAGATGCATAAAAGATAAACATCACATGCAATCAATATAAGTGATATGATATGGCCATCATCATCTTGTGCTTGTGATCTCCATCTCCGAAGCACCGTCATGATCACCATCGTCACTGGTGCGACACCTTGATCTCCATCGTAGCATCGTTGTCGTCTCGCCAATCTTATGCTTCCACGACTATCGTTACCGCTTAGTGATAAAGTAAAGCATTACAGGGCGATTGCATTGCATACAATAAAGCGACAACCATATGGCTCCTGCCAGTTGCCGATAACTCGGTTACAAAAACGTGATCATCTCATACAATAAAATTTAGCATCATGTCTTGACCATATCACATCACAACATGCCCTGCAAAAACAAGTTAGACGTCCTCTACTTTGTTGTTGCAAGTTTTACGTGGCTGCTACAGACTTAGCAAGAACCGGTCTTACCTACGCATCAAAACCACAACGATAGTTTGTCAAGTTGGTGCTGTTTTAACCTTCGCAAGGACCGGGCGTAGCCCACTCGGTTCAACTAAAGTTGGAGAAACTGACACCCGCCAGCCACCTATGTGCAAAGCACGTTGGTAGAACCAGTCTCGCGTAAGCGTACGCGTAATGTCGGTCCGGGCCGCTTCATCCAACAATACCGCTGAACCAAATATGACATGCTGGTAAGAAGTATGACTTATATCGCCCACAACTCACTTGTGTTCTACTCGTGCATATAACATCAACACATAAAAACCTGGCTCGGATGCCACTATTGGGGAACGTAGTAATTTCAAAAAATTTCCTACGCACATGCAAGATCATGGTGATGCATAGCAACGAGGGGGGAGAGTGTTGTCCACGTACCCTTGTAGACAGAAAGCGGAAGCGTTAGCACAACACGGTTGATGTAGTCGTACGTCTTCCCGATCCGACCGATCAAGTACCGAACGTACGACACCTCCGAGTTCAGCACACGTCAAGCTCGATGACGTGCCTCGAACTCCGATCCAGCCGAGTGTTGAGGGAGAGTTTCGTCAGCACGACGGCGTGGTGACGATGTTGATGTTCTACCGACGCAGGGCTTCGCCTAAGCACCGCTACAGTATTATCGAGGTGGACTATGGTGGAGGGGGGCACCGCACACGGCTAAGAGATCAATGATCAATTGTTGTGTCTCTAGGGTGCCCCCTGCCCCCG
This sequence comes from Triticum aestivum, assembly GCF_018294505.1. NCBI lineage: Eukaryota > Viridiplantae > Streptophyta > Magnoliopsida > Poales > Poaceae > Triticum > Triticum aestivum. The sequence continues at coordinate 693,884,994 of NC_057797.1, forward strand.
TATATAAAGGAGCAAGGGGGGGTGTGGCCGGCCAAGGTAGAGGGCGCGCCAGGAGGAGTCCTACTCCCACTGGGAGTAGGACTCCCCCCTTTCCTAGTTGGATTAGGACTTGAGGGGGAAGGAGTGGCGGAGAAGGAAGGAAGGGGGGGGGGGCACCGCCCCCTCTCCTTGTCCTATTCGGACTAGGGGGGGGGGGAGGGGCACGCGGCCAGCCCTTGCCTCCTCTCCTCTCTTCCACCTAGGCCCACTAAGGCCCATTTGATTCCCGGGGGGTTCCGGTAACCTCCCGGTACTTTGGTAAAATCCCGATTTTACCCGGAAGACTTCCGATATCTAAACATAGGCTTCCAATATATCAATCTTCATGTCTCAACCATTTCGAGACTCCTCGTCATGTCCGTGATCACATCCGGGACTCCGAAAAACCTTTGGTACATCAAAACATATAAACTCATAATATAACTGTCATCGTAACGTTAAGCGTGCGGACCCTACGGGTTCGAGAACTATGTAGACATGACCGAGACACGTCTCCAGTCAATAACCAATAGCGGAACCTGGATGCTCATATTGGCTCCTACATATTCTACGAAGATCTTTATCGGTCAGACCGCATAACAACATACGTTGTTCCCTTTGTCATCGGTATGTTACTTGCCCGAGATTCGATCGTCGGTATCTCAATACCTAGTTCAATCTCGTTACCGGCAAGTCTCTTTACTCGTTCTGTAATACATCATCCCGCAACTAACTCATTAGTTGCAATGCTTGCAAGGCTTAAGTGATGTGCATTACCGAGAGGGCCCAGAGATACCTCTCCGACAATCGGAGTGACAAATCCTAATCTCGAAATACGCCAACCCAACAAGTACCTTTCGGAGACACCTATAGAGCACCTTTATAATCACCCAGTTATGTTGTGACGTTTGGTAGAACAAAAAGTGTTCCTCCGGTAAACGGGAGTTGCATAATCTCATAGTCATAGGAACATGTATAAGTCATGAAGTAAGCAATAGCAACATACTAAACGATCGTGTGCTAAGCTAACGGAATGGGTCATGTCAATCACATCATTCTCCTAATGATGTGATCCCGTTAATGAAATGACAACCCATGTCAATGGCTAGGAAACTTAACCATCTTTGATCAACGAGCTAGTCAAGTAGAGGCATACTAGTGATACTCTGTTTGTCTATGTATTCACACATGTATTATGTTTCCGGTTAATACAATTCTAGCATGAATAATAAACATTTATCATGATATAAGGAAATAAATAATAACTTTATTATTGCCTCTAGGGCATATTTCCTTCAGCACTAACACAAATATTTTGCAGGGAAATCATACCCAGGCCTATGAATATGAGCGTGTTTCATCAAACTGCCATGTTCATACAACCAAGAACTACTCTGCTTATTCCTATGAGTATTATTCACCTCCTGCAAAGCTATTTGCCAGGGCTTTAAAGCCAAAGTTCTCAGATGCTGCACTTAGACTTATTGCTTCGAAGCCACCCTTGAAGATGTGGGTGGCTAAGAAAGCTTAACTCTCTTTTGCAAGGAAAGGTCTCCAACCGAAAATCTAATGCATCTGAAGCTATTGCTGGGGACCTAAAACATCTTGTAGGGCGCAAGATCAAATGCCCAAAATGGTCTTATTATGTATTTTGTTCCTGAGTCGCTTGCTATTTTTCCTATCAATCCTAACCTCGATCTAAGCTTTCATAATCCACTTGCTCGTCAAATGTTTATGCTTCACAATACTCTTCGTGAAGCCTATCCCCCTAACTACACTGTAGGGTATGACACCAGCTGCTTCATAATGGATTATTGATAGTGGATGTAGTAATCACATGAATGGCGAACGAAGTCTTCTCATGGACTCAACCTTACGTCCATCTGACAAAAGGCACATCACATTTGTAGACACTGGTAAAAGCAAGGTATTGGGTCTAGGTAGAGTTGTAATCTTAAAGGATCAGCACATGGATACAGTGATGTTTGTTGAATCCCTTGGTTTCAACTTAATGTCTGTCTCAATGCTTTGCGATTTGAACATGATTGTGATATTTGGAAAATATCGTTGCCTTGTTCTAATGGAATCTGACAAGTCTCTAGTCTTTGAAGGGTATCGGAAAGATGATTTGTACATGGTAGATTTCTCGGTAGGACCACAGCTTGCCGTATGTCTTCTTGCAAAAGCTTTAGAGTGCTGGCTCTGGCATCGGAGGCTAGGGCATGCTGGCATGAGGAACTTGCATACTCTTGCGAAGAAGAAGCACGTCACAGGCATCGAGGGCGTCAAGTTCAAGAAGGATCACTTATGCGGTGCCTGTGAAGCTGGAAAGATGACGAGGGCCAAGCATCCCTCGAAGACAATCATGACATTGACTCAACCCTTGGAACTGCTACACATGGACCTCTTCGGCCCTACTCACTACTCTACCCTTACTACTACTGCTTGTCTCTATGGCTTCGTCATTGTTGATGATTATTCAAGATATACATGGGTACATATAATCCTCTACAAGACTGAAGTGCAGGATGTCTTCAGACGCTTCGCCAATCGAGCCATGAACAACTATGGCGTCAAGATCAAGCACATCAGAAGTGACAATGGCACTGAATTCAAGAACACCGGCCTCGACACTTATCTTGATACATTGGGCATCACTCATGAGTTCTCAGCTCCGTACACGCCGCAGCAGAATGGCATCGTGGAACGCAAGAACAGAACACTCATTGAGATGGCTCGGACGATGCTCGATGAATACAAGACTCCAAGAAAGTTCTGGCCTGAAGCTATTGATACTGCATGCCATGTCATCAACCGTGTTTTTCTTCACAAGCTTTTGAAGAAAAAATCCTATGAACTCCTCACTGCCTGAAGACAATCCTTCAAACGATGACGATGATCAGTAAGAGCAAAATCTTCATCCAGTTCATCCTCGTTTTGCAAATGAAGTACAGATTGAGAAGATAATTGATAGCATCAATGCACCTGGTCCACTCACTCGTTCAAGGGCAACACAACTAGCAAATTTCTGTGGGCACTTTGCATTCATCTCAATATCTGAACCCAAGAAAGTTGATGAAGCCTTCATGGAACCTGAATGGATTCAAGCTATGCAAGAAGAGCTTTAACAGTTCGAGCTGAATAATGTATGGGAACTGGTCAAGCGTCCTGATCCTAGTAAACCCAATATCATAGGCACTAAATGGATATATCACAACAAGCAAGATGAGCATGGTCAAGTTGTCATAAACAAGGCTCGTCTCGTTGCTCAAGGATACACTCAAATTGAAGGAATTGACTTTGATGAAACATTTGCTCCTGTGGCTAGGCTTGAAGCTATACGCATACTGCTAGCCTATGCAAATCATCATAACATCCTTCTGTATCAAATGGATCTGAAGAGTGCCTTTCTCAATGGCAAGATTTAAGAAGAAGTGTATGTTGCACAACCACCTAGTTTTGAAGATCCAAAACATCCTGACATGGTTTACAAGCTCAACAAGGCACTGTATGGCCTCAAACAAGCCCCTCGTGCTTGGTATGACACACTCAAAGACTTCCTGAAGAGCAAAGGCTTTAAACCTGGTTCCCTGGATCCCACACTCTTCATGAAGACATATGATGGTGAACTGTTTGTGTGCCAAATATATGTGGATGACATTATGTTTGGCTGCACTAATCAAAAATACAGTGATGAGTTTGGACACATGATGCAAGAGCAATATCAGATGTCCATGATGAGTGAGCTGAAGTTCTTCCTTGGTCTTCAAATACGACAACAACGCAACGACATCTTCATATCTCAAGAGAAATACCTCAAGGATTGCTTGAAGAAGTTTGGAATGCAAGACTGCAAAGGTTATACGACGCCAATGCCAACCAAAAGTCATCTGGGTCCTGACGGCAATGGTAAAGAGTTCAATCAAAAGGTATGTTGCTCCATGATTGGTTCTTTGCTTTATTTATGTGCATCTAGGCCAGATATCATGCTTAGTGTTTGCATGTGTGCCCGATTCCAAGCGGCACCAAAGGAATCGCATCACTTAGCTGTGAAGCGAATTCTTCGATATTTGGCTTACACCCCAACACTAGGATTATGGTATCCAAAGGGCTCAGAGTTTGATCTAGTTGGATTCTCGGATGCTGATTATGCTGGTGACAAGGTGGATCACAAGTCTACATCAGGCACGTGTCACTTTCTGGGACGATCACTTTTGTGTTGGTCTTCAAAGAAGCAGAACTGTGTATCTCTCTCCACTGCTGAATCTGAATACATTGCTGCTGGATCTTGCTGCGCTCAGCTTCTATGGATGAAGCAAACACTCAAAGACTATGGCATTCATCTGAAGCAAGTGCCACTCTACTGCGACAATGAAAGCGCCATCAAGATTGCCAACAACCCAGTTCAGCACTCGAAGACAAAGCACATTCAGATCCGTCATCACTTTCTCAGAGATCATGTCATGAAGGAAGATATTGATATCATTCACGTCAACACTGAAGAGCAACTGGCAGATATCTTCACAAAGCCCTTGGATGAGAAAAGGTTTTGCAAGTTGCGGTGTGAGCTAAATATCTTGGAATCCTCAAATGTCCTGTGATCATGCACACATCCTAACACTTATGCATGTTGATGACTTAGATGTGCAACACACGAAGTAACGTATATCTTCAACTAATGAAGACTTACACTCTAAGTGTGAATACATTAACGCGGAATTTGACTTCGGAGCGCCACGATAATTGTGCATCGTGTCTGGGTCTAATACTTCCTATACGGTGGGTAACGCCACCACCAAACTTTTGTTTGGAGTGTTTTCTGTTGGCGTTACATTTGCAAAGTCTTCGCATTTGGTTTGTCTTCAATATTAACATGACTTCATGTTTATCTTCACTATATTGATTTGGTCTTATTCAGATATATTCATATATTTGTGTTCTATCCTCTACATCATTCACTTATAGCTATGTCTTCTCATTTGAATCTTTTGAACTAAGTGAATGTGATCGGACCCTAACTTTTCTATGCTCCCGTCTCAAATCTATCTATCCAAATCATATGCATTCTATTGAAACTGCCGAATGTCTTCGCTGCGTCCTTGTCAGCAGAAGATACAGAGACAAACATTAAATCTGTTTTAAATGCTCAATCCTTTTTGCCTGAACCCCAGAGAAGTGGGAACGACCACCCGACAATCCAGGCATGCGTGGGAACGTGGAACAACCTCGAATGTGTTGCATGATCGCCATGTGTCCTTCAGATGTGAACCGCCAGGGCACCTGCGTAATAACGCTACGCCGTCCCTGTCCTTATAAATACTCGCCACACCCCAGTCATTATCTCTTCTTCCACTTCTCTTTCTCGCACAAACCCTAGCGCCACCGCTAGCCCTCGACGACGCCGGCGACGAAGAGCTTAGCTGCCGTGACCTCACCGACGCCGTCCTCACGCCGGCCGCGGACATCATCTTCTCCGCCGTCGCCGTAGGTGTCCTCCGTCGCCAAGTTAGGGCACGGAAGATCGAACTGCTCGGCCTCATCTCCTACTCCGTCTAGCAGTTCCTCGAGTGGTAAATAAAAACTCTTTTTACAGTCCTTTTTGATCCGATAGATTCATCCTTTTCAACCACAAGTGGTTTCTGTCCCTACAAAGTTGGATCTATCCTGTTCTGCATCTCATAACATGCCTAGTATGTTCACTTATGCTTCACAAAGTAGTTAGATTCCTCACTTGTACTTATTCGTGGATTCGTACAAATCTGGAACCAACTCTCTACATATGAGTGAATGTCTTCGCACTATGAGGTCAATGTCTTCTAAACTGATTTATCTTCAAAATCTTCTGAGAATGCATATGACCTCTTCCCCTTCCCTCGCATCTCTAATGCCATCACAGGTACATGTCCGTCGAAGAATCCCTTGGTTCTCATAGTCTGCATTCATTTGCAGAGTTCTTACAGCATCACATCAATTCTCCCGAAGCTAATTCTTGTCTGACCAGCAGAAGGAAGCCTTTGCATGTTCTGAAGCCTTTCAGTCTGAACTTCATGGCAACAGAAAAATCAGTCAGGAAGGGCGGCAGACAGCGCCGTGAAAACACTGCTAAGGACCTACCACCGGATCTCTATGAGTTATACAAGTCAGATCCAGAAGAGACCTATGGAGAACGCAAGAACCAAATCCAATGGATTCGAAGACATTGGGCAGAGGAATGGTTCAAGTACAGATTTGTCACTGACGAATATGCTGAAAAGAATGCCATCAAGGGCCCCTGGGGAGATATTATATACAAAGGTCTTCAACCCAAGTCGAAGTCCGAAGCTATTGCTCAAGGCTTCTACCCCTGCATGATTCGTGGACCTCAGCCTGCTAATGCCGACCCATCCTCTCTGTTATGGTGTCGTGAAGACAATCTCTTTAAGCGCAACTTCCAGTTTGCCAAAACTTCTGCCAAAGAGAACAAGAAGTCACTAGGGTTAGACTTCAACCCCGGTCCCTCTGCTCCTCGTGCCGATGGCACACGCGATGCTGAACCCAATATTGTTGGGCCCTTCTACAACCTTGAAGGTCTCATCACTCACATTCAGGTTCAAGGGGCAGCCATGGATCACTCTACAGATGACGCTGAATCTGACAAAGCGCCTGCACCACCGAAGCTTGTGAAGCAAAAGAAACCAAAGGCTTCAAAGCCCTCCTCTGCACCAAAGGTCTCTGGTGAAGCCTCTAGCCACTGCACCTCCTGAAGCCAGTGTGCAGTCTGAAGATCTCTCTCGCATCTCCAAGTCTGACAAGTTGAAGAAGCCCATGTAACCAACTGGTCAAGCATTGACCCCTGCTGCCGTTCTGAGGAACGAGAACGAAGCCATTGATTTGTCTAGCGACGATGATCTTGGCGATGATGCTCTTGAGCTGCTCATAAAGAGCAAGCAAGAGGCAGAAATCTTCAATGATCTTCCCCTCTTTGATGTGGAGATCCTGTACAAGTTCATTGATGAGTGGTTTGACAGCCCAGACCTCAGTTTTGATGATCTTCAGCTCCCAATTGGCCTCAACGTCTCTTTCCATGGAGCCATTGCTCCTGAGCTGGCTCTTGCACAGAAAATTGTTGAGCTGAAGACAAGATTGATTATGAAAAGGCTCAGTTCAAGAAGCACATGGCCAAGCTCAACGTGGAAGACATCCAAAACTTCAATGTCATGATGCATGAGCTTAAGGAGGCGTTCCACAAGAAACGAGAAGAAACAAAAGGTTCTCGTGAGTGCATGAAGAATCTCGCTACCAAATGTGTTCAAGGCTACAATGAAGCTGAAAAGCGCTTTGAGGCGACCAGGCATAGACCCTAGAATGGCTGCCAAGAAGAAGAAGAAGCCTGCTGTGGCCCAACCAGAAGCATCAAGGCAGGAAGAACCTTGCATTGTCTTCCCGGCCAGTATGACAGGCTCGAAGACTAAGGTCCCCACAGTGGCTTCGGAGCTCAAGAAAACTAGGGCAGCTGAAGCCGAAGCCCGAAAGAGCAAGACCAAGGCCACCACTGATGATGCTCCACCAACCAAGAGGAGAAAGACAAAGAAGAAAGACCAGGCTGCTCCCACAGAGCCCCTTGTTGTCGAGCCAATCTCAGTGGCTCGTCCTGCATCTGAACATCGTGAGCGCCAGTTGATAGTTCATGAGCCTGCTTCCACAGAGGCTCCAGTAGTTGAATACATTCCAGCTGTTGACCCCACCGCAGCTGAAGACATTGGTCATCAAGACAATGTTGAAGATGATGAAGTCCTTCCTCAGATCGAACACAATGTGGTATCATCGCCTGTTCTCACGAACAACGAACTCATCAGCATTGGTCGTCCATTGACGCCAATCGCTCAGGATGACTCATGGGCTGATCACCCACCAGACTTCCCCCGTCAAGAAGAATCCCCAAGTACCCCCACCTCAAGTCACCACTTTGGTGCTTGAAGATGATGACTTTGTGGCCCAGCCAACTCCCTCTCCAAAGGCGTCGCCCGCACTCCGCAGGCTTCGCAAAGGACCAAGGCCACATGTCACTTTGTCAAGTGTTCCAGAAGGAGAAGAGCGCCAATCCGTTTCACGCCAAGTCTTTCCTGAAGCCTCTCCTACTGCGAACATCCCCAAGTCTGAAGCCAAAGCGGCTGAAGATATTCTGGCTGCATCAGCCGATGAACAAGAAGAACCAAGAGAAGAAGCACGTGTTGCTACACCACCGTCCAACCCTGAAGTTGTTCTCGAGGAGAACGTGTCCGACCCTCCAGCTACTCGAGTGGAGGTTGAAAACTCTGAGGCGGCCACTAACACCAACACTGACGCCAATGACGTTGTCATGGCTGAAGCTACTGTGGCGCCTGAAGCTAATGTGGTGCCAGAAGTAATTGCACCCAAAGACAATCTGCAGCCTGAAGCCAATGCCTCTGCTCCTGTACCACCTCCAAGGCCACACACCATCGAGCAAGCATATGATCGTGGTCAGCTTGTTACCGTCCGCTGGCCAATTATGGTTCCTCCGCCTGCTCCCGGACCTCAATTTGACTATCATGTGGAGCACATGCCTCAGGTACAGAAGCCAAAGCCAAGGCTGCCAAGGTTTCCAGGTACTGCAACTTCACCAGGATCTTTCAATGCCAATGGCTTCATTGCACACAACACCTTCTTTGATAGTGCCAAGAACCCCTACTCCAAGCCAAGAATTTCATCTGATCGATTCTGGAGCTACCAGCAGCGCAATTACTATTCCTGTGTACTCTATGATCAAGGGTGCATCTTTCCCCATATGTGTCTCGATAGTGAAGCCATTGCTGGACTACCCTACTTGGAAGAGGCACTTGACTGTTTCTGTGATGCTGGTCTTCTGAACTTTGTGACTGCTAAAGAACATTGGAATGAAGAGTTTCTGCTACAATTTTATGCTACCCTCCACATTCGCGGCTACAACAGGGATCCGAAGACTTGGATCCTCGAGTGGATGACATGTGATGTACACCATGAAGCTAAAGCCCAAGACATCATTGAGCTTACTGCCCTGCCCACTCCTGCTGAACACTATGAACCAGGTTGTCAGCTACACCAGAATGCGTTGGAAAGCATCTTCCAGAAGCCAGAGCCAAATATGAGCCAAATGCTGAGCATGATGAAGCCACTGCCACAAGACGCTGACTATCCTAAGGAGTTCTTTGTTGAAGACCTAGAGTATCTACCCCGCACTATTTATCATATTATCAGGCGAACTCTCTGGCCGGTCAAAGGACATTCTCCTGCAGCGAAGCTTGAAGGAGCAATGAAGACATTGGTTTTCTATATCTTCAATGGCATCGGCTTCAATGCTCAAGACTTCTTCATCAGGCAATTGGCTGCATCTGGCTCCGATATCTTTGGTCTGAAGTTCTATGCTCCATGGGTAATGCGCCTCATCAAGCTTCACTCTACTATAAACTATCAGCCGTCTACGCGCAATCACCTTATATTCTTGCCAGAGGTTGATCTGTCTGTCGAAGCCATTTACCCAGAGCCTGCAAAGGAGCCAATTTATCTTCACAATGTCGATCATCAAAGCTTCACCCAGCCCATTGAAGGAGTTCATGCCGTTTCTCATGTTTATCCCTTGGCTGGCAATACACGTGCCCCTCGCACCCAAACTGCAGCCACTGCTAGTACCATCGCCCAAAGGCCTCGGAAGCGATCTCGTGTTCTCAATGACCGAGAGCTTCTCGTCGCACTACATCAGAAACAGGACAAGCATCATGACTGGCTTAAGCGTCAGATGCAAAGCCTCTTGGTGGACGTCAATCGCATTCGAAATCTTGCCACCAAGAATGCCTTTGTTACACATGAAACCTGTCGGAGGTCTTGGAAGAGTTTGACATTACTCAGTGCTGAAGCTGATCTTCAAGACGATGGCTTCACAGAGAGATTCAAGTTTGACTCAACTCCTCCGAGGAATGCTCACTTGGATCGGACTCCCTCACTTGAAGACTCTGACCATTCTTCCTCAGCTGCAACAGTTAATGCCAGAGTCATAGATGATCAAGATGATGCTACCTCACCACCTCCAACTTCAGCGCGTATCGACACTGCCCCAAGTTCGTCTACACCACCAAACCTCAACGACGACCCTGGTTCATCGCCTACTCCACATGGGAACGAGTAGCAAGCTCTATGTCTTCAAACCTTTTTGGTCATTACTGACAAAAGGGGGAGAAGCATATGAGTTGATAGTCTTCAAGCGGGTCCATATGGGTGGTTGCTATTCTTTTGATACATTTGCCAAGTGCTTACAACTCTCGCTTTTGATACATTTGGTTCGTTTTGAGTTGTAACACTTAAACTTGATGGTCGCCTGCTACCTTTTCGACACTATGTGATGCGATGATAAATTCCGCATGTGCGACGATAAATTCCGCACGAAGTCTTTTGGCAGACGTCCATTTCTTATTATGCATGTCATTATCTTCATTATATTCTTTCATGCATGATAAATTGTCTTCATAATTAGAAGAGGAGCCCCGCAAGTACAACCTGCCATGTGCATTTGCATTCAAAAGCAAAATACTTATATGCACATCTTCAGGGGGAGCCTTTCTGCTACTTACGAAGACAATACCTAAATCCTTTACAATTTCACATACTTTTATCCCCGTTGAAAACTTCAACCAGTTTGTCATCAATCACCAAAAAGGGGGAGATTGTAAGTGCATCTAGTGCCACCCCTAGTTGGTTTTGGAGTATTGACGACAAATCTGGTTGAGGGACTAATGTGTTTGTGAGAATTGCAAGATAACACATGTAGTAGTCCCTCATTGATTCGATTTACCTACCGGAGATGACCCCTAAAAATGTATGAAGACATTGAAGACAAAGGTGGTACGTGAAGATAATCACATTGAAGACTATGACAAGAGAAGACATCGCGTGAAGACTATGGAGCGCGAAGACTTAGTTGTTTCGTTGTTTCCTTTTCTTCTTTGTTGAGTCATAGGAACCACCGTACTGATAAGTGGGGTCCCAGTGAACAAAGTCAGAGTGACTGAAGTGATGCTTAACCAAAATCATATGTCTTTGAGCGAAGACAATGAGAGCAAATCTTATCGAGAGCTGGATGAGTCAGCTTTACTTGTAGTCCAAGTAAAGTTGCCAAATCTGACCGTTGGAACACGTGTCAGTTCCTTAGTGACCCAGGGTCATTTCAGACAAATCAGGCCGGGTTGCCTAGTGGCTATAAATAGCCCACCCCCTATGATGTCTACTACACAACCTTCTTCTTGTAGACGTTGTTGGGCCTCCAAGTCCAGAGGTTTGTAGGACAGTAGCAAATTTCCCTCAAGTGGATGACCTAAGGTTTATCAATCCGTAGGAGGCGTAGGATGAAGATGGTCTCTCTCAAGCAACCCTGCAACCAAATAACAAAGAGTCTCTTGTGTCCCCAACACACCCAATACAATGGTAAATTGTATAGGTGCCCTAGTTCGGCAAAAAGATGGTGATACAAGTGGTATATGGATGGTAGATAATAGTTTTTGTAATCTGAAATTATAAAAACAGCAAGGTAACGAATGATAAAAGTGAGCGTAAACGGTATTGCAATGTGTTGAAACAAGGCCTAGGGTTCATACTTTCACTAGTGCAAGTCCTCTCAACAATAATAACATAATTGGATCATATAACTATCCCTCAACATGCAACAAAGAGTCACTCCAAAGTCAGTAATAGCGGAGAACAAACGAAGAGATTATGGTAGGGTACGAAACGACCTCAAAGTTATTCTTTCCAATCAATCCGTTGGGCTATTCCTATAAGTGTCACAAACAACCCTAGAGTTCGTACTAGAATAACACCTTAAGACACAAATCAACCAAAACCCTAATGTCACCTAGATACTCCAATGTCACCTCAAGTATCCGTGGGTATGATTATATGATATGCATCACACAATCTCAGATTCATCTATTCAACCAACACATAGAACCTCAAAGAGTGCCCCAAAGTTTCTACCGGAGAATCACGACGAAAACGTGTGCCAACCCCTATGCATAAGTTCATGGGCGGAACCCGCAAGTTGGTCACCAAAACATACATCAAGTGAATCACGTGATATCCCATTGTCACCACAGATACGCACGGCAAGACATACATCAAGTGTTCTCAAATCTTTAAAGACTCAATCTGATCAGATAACTTCAAAGGGGAAACTCAATCCATTACAAGAGAGTAGAGGGGGGAGAAAACATCATAGAATCCAAATATAATAGCAAAGCCCGTGATACATCAAGATCGTATCACCTCAAGAACACAAGAGAGAGAGAGATCAAACACATAGCTACTGGTACATACCCTCAGCCCCGAGGGAGAACTACTCCCTCCTCGTCATGGAGAGCACCGGGATGATGAAGACACCCACTGGAGAGGGATCCCCCCCTCCGGTAGGGTGCCGGAACGGGTCTAGATTGGTTTTCGGTGACTATGGAGGCTTTTGGCAGCGGAACTCCCGATCTATTGTGCTCCCCGATCGTTTTAGGGTATATGGAGATATATAGGCAGAAGAAGTACGTCAGGGGGCCACGCACTGGTAGAAAAAGGGCCTATAGTCCTGGTTCGTAAGGGCCTTTAGTCCCGGTTCCTGAACCGGGACTAAAGTGTCGGTACTAATGCCCCGACCCTTTAGTCCCGGTTCAATCCAGAACCGGGATTGATGGGCCTCCACGTGGGCAGTGCGCAGAGCCCAGTCAGGAGACCCTTTGGTCCCGGTTGGTGGCACCAACCGGGACCAATAGGCATCCACGCGTCAGCATTTCTGTGGCTGGGGTTTTTGTTTTTTTTTGAAGGGGGGGGGGGGGTTGGGGGTTTTGGGGGGTTAATTTAGGTGTTTCATATATTGTGTTAGCTAGCTATAATTAATAGAGAGAAGTGTCCTCTGTTATGTCCGTGCTTGGTCGACGCTACGTACTATACATACGTATAGAGAGGACTAGACACGCTGGCTAGCTAGTAAGCAAACGAAGGAAACAGAAGATCGTCATGAACATATATGCATACAGAGAGAAGTGATATCGACCACCTCTCCTTCTCTGAGAGATTGGTCGAACAACAAGTTCTCGTATATCTATCTGACACTACCGGCTACATATATACAATAATTATCTCTTACAAATATAATCATACGGACTCAGGGTCCACATAGAATTCTCCGTCTTCAGGGATCACGTGATCAAGAAAGAATGCCGCCAATTCCTCTTGAATTGCTCGCATGCGAGCTGGTGCTAGGTGTTCATCCCGCTTCCGAAACATCTAATTTGAAGAAGGGGGTCAATACATATATATATGAATGAATGAAACTCAACACAAATGATGGTAATAAAATAAAATTGTGAATGTTGTTATTTACGTACTTCATATTGTTCGTTAGAGTACCCGCCCCGCTCACAGGTCGTGTGGCGGATGGACTCGCAGATGTAGTATCCACAGAAATCATTCCCTTGTTCCTGCCACAACCACTTTACAAGAAATAGAGGTCAATCAAACTGATAAGCAAGAATGCTAAATGGTATTGATGAAACTAGCGCTTGAATCAGTAGGAGATGCGCGGAACATGCCACTATAGTACTTACTTTCGGGTGTCTAAATTCCAGCTCCTTCGGCAGTCCCGGAACTGTTTTGGTGAATTTTCTCCAAACCCTGCCGGACAAAGAAAACAATTACTTGATATCAGGAAATGAACAAAGTTGCTGATATGGTGGATAATGATCGATTTAACTTACTTCTGGAGTATTTGAGTCATGTCTGCATAGTCCTGGGGATCTTTTCGTTTTGAGTCTAAGACGGTTACTAGTCCCTGCTCAAGCTTAATCTCTAGGAGAATATAGTGGAAACTGCACACACATGCATAACTCATGAATTACATTACTATAACCTTGACTAATATATAAGGGAAACCGAATACGCACAAGACAGTAACACTCACCTGAAGTTGTAAGGAAAGAGCATTATATCTTTGTTTTGATTTATTACGAACGATCGTAGCAAGTTGGCCTCGGTAGCTGCGGCATGAAGTTTAACCTGAGTTGCATCTATGAGATATGTGTTAATGAACCCAATATCACCGACTTGTCTTTTCTTCAATTCGGCGATCTTCAATCTGCATAATATAGTGAGGATGATTATAAATACATGCAATGAAAGAGCTAAGCTATATAGAGAAACTTAATGACAGAAGTAGTACTACTTACAGACAGTAGCAGGTGACCGTTGTTTTATCGAGGGCCAATTGATTGAAAAACTGATAGAACTCCTCAAATGGAACAGGCAACAGATCAATTCCAACGAGGTCATGCTCCTTTTTAACTTTCATATACAAAGTACTCCCCCCCAGAGTCTCTGCAGATTTTCAAGTACCAATCATGCAATCTTCGCATCATCGTTGATAGAGATCTTTCATCTTTGACGAGAGGCTTCCCGTACTCGTATCTTTGTATCTGCACGTCCATGGGTTCATAATGTACTTCGTCGGGCAGGTAATCTGCAAGATTGCTATAACCGGGCACCATCCTCGGATCATTAGCGACGTTGTGGCTAGGCACCTTGAGCGGGGGGCACGATTGCTTCGCTTGTTCGCCGAGCTGGGCAATTTGTTTCCCAGCTCGTCGTTCTTTCAGCCTTTGATCACTGACAGTACTTCCCGACCGCTCCGCTTCGGCAAATTCCTTTCCAATAATGCGGTCATAGTTTCCTTTTGGCGGATCAGACTTCGGTGGTTTTGTCAGGGCAGCCAGAGTGCGCTTCACTTTCACCCGATCTACCTTCTCCTCCGGAGGTGGATGTTTCTTTGCTTTCACCCCTTCAAAGAAGTCCTCACTTCTTCTCGCGCGATCTCGGCGTTCTCCTCCGGGGTCCTCTCATATGGTAACTTCTCTGGAGTCTTCAGAGAAGGACCGAATCTGTATGTCCTCCCGCCTTTGGCTGTACTGCTGGATGCCGGCAAAGCAGACGGAGCGGCTATCTTCTTTACTTGCTTACGAGGCGGAGGAGAAGGACTACGACGCGCCGGAGCAGCCGGAGCGGCGGCGGGTCTCTTCCGCCCTTGCTGACGAGGCGGAGAAGGAGGAGGCTGGCTGCTCGGGCGCGCCGGTGCAGGCGGAGAAGGAGCCGGCCGAGTGCCCTGATCGTCACTCACCGGAGGAGGAGCCGGCCGAGTGCCCTGATCGTCACTCGCCGGAGGAGGAGGCGGTGGAGGAGGCGGAGTGCCCTGACTCGCCGGAGGAGGAGGAGGCGGCGGAGGCGTCTAGTTCGGAAGGTTGATGAGCTCCTTCCGCCATAGGCATGGAGTCTTCAGAGCAGAACCCAGCCGAGTCTCCCCTCCACCGGTAGGGTGGTCAAGCTGGAGGTCCTCAAATCCCTCCGTTATTTCATCGACCATCACCCTAGCATATCCTTCTGGAATCGGCCGGCAGTGAAAAGTTGCGCCGGGTTCAGTAGGAAAAATAGAGCCAACAGCCGCCTTGACCTTCATATTAATCCATTGCGTCATAAGGTGGCAATTTCGAGACTCCGTGATAGCATCCACGGGATAGCTGGCAGGAGCCGTCAAGACATGCTCCGGCTGAAGCAGCTCGGTGGAAGCCACACTGCTTCTCCGCTGAGATGGCGGGGTAGCTTCGGGGGAAGCTTCGGCAGTTCGTTTGCTGCGATTTGCTTCTCGTTCCTCTATCGCTTGTACCCTAGCGTGCAGCGCCTGCAGTTGGGTCTGCTCCACTTTCTTCCTCCTCTCGTGGCATTTGTAACCGCCTGCGTCCGGAAACCCAGCCTTCCATGGAATGGAGCCTGGTGTGCCTCATGTCCGTCCAGGGTGCTCAGGATTCCCGAGGGCCATTGTGAGCTCGTCGTTCTCTCTATATGGAACGAACGTCCCTTGCTGCGCTGCTTCGATATAGTGCTTAAGCCTCTTGACTGGTATTTCCATTTGCTTGTCCGTCCAAATGCACTTCCCTGATACAGGGTCCAAGGTTCCGCAGCCCCAAAGAACCAAGTCCGGCAACGGTCTGGCCAGTTAATTGTCTCTGGTTCGATCCCTTTATCAACCAGATCATTCTCAGTCTTGGCCCACTTAGGCCGGGCTGCGAGGTGGCCACCTGACCCCGTGCGATGGTGATGCTTCTTCTTCGCAGCATTTTGCTTGTTTATCGCCGACATCTTCTTACTCTTTTCTGATGTCTTGTGGGCCACAAATGCGGGCCAGTGATCTCTGATCTTCTCATATTTGCCCTTGAATTCTGGTGTCTCTTTATTTTCGACAAACTTATTCAGCTCTTTCTTCCACCTCCTGAATAGTTCTGCCATCCTCTTAAGAGCAAAATACTTGATTAATTGCTCTTTAACTGGCTTCTCCAGATCATCCTCTGGCGGTAGGGTGAAATTTGACTTCAGCTCAGTCCAAAGATCATTTTTCTGCATATCATTGACATAAGACACCTCAGGGTCTTCTGTAGCCGGCTTTAACCATTGCTGGATGCTGATCGGGATCTTGTCCCTAACCAGAACCCCGCACTGAGCAACAAATGCACTCTTTGTCCGGATGGGTTCAATCGGTTGGCCGTCGGGCGCGATTGCTATGATCTCAAACTTTTCATCCGAGCTCAACTTTCTCTTCGGGCCTCGTCTCTTTACCGAAGTTGTGCTCGATCCGGAGGGCTAGAAAAAAGAACAAAGACTTAATTAATATGTGTACACACCAAAACAATGAATGCATCAATTAGCTAGTCATCACAAGCTTAACTAATATATATACCTGGCCGGACTCGGTTCGGTCACCGGAGACGTTATCACGGTCTCCTTCTTGCACCGGCATTGGGTCACCGGAGCCGTCCTCACAGTCTCCTTCTTGCACCGGCATTAGGTCACCGGATCCATCATAATCATAGCCAGCTCCTTCCAGACCATCGGTGTCGTTGAGAAACAACGAGCAGACGGCATCACTTCCTCGTGCGATTATGTCCCCCAACAACTCTTCTTGTACTTCGTCTCGGACAGTGTCCATAGTTTCTACAAATATTTACAACATGGCAATTATTATTCAAACATGACAGATGGATATATTAGTGGCAAATGTAGAACTAATATTAATTAGTGGCCTCGACGCTCCTTCTCTAGGGTTTGGGGTGGCCTCGATGCTGCTTCTCTAGGGTTTGGAGTGGCCTTGACAACGCTTCAAGGATAAAAAAAGAAGAGGAAGAAGAAAAAGAAAGAGGAGAAGAGAGAATAGAGGAGAAGAACTCCTCTATTCTTTCTTCTCCTCTTTTTTTTCTTCTTCTTCCTCTTTTTTTATCGGGAACGAGGGTCGTCGAGGGTCGCCGAGCAGTAGAGGAAACCCTAAATAGCAAGTATCGTGGGTGTGAGATACATGTGGCCGTCGGTGTTGGACACTACATCCACGTCCCACAAGTGACGTGGGCGTCGAAGCCCGCATCACTTGTGGGACGTGGATGTAGTATCCGACACCGACGGCCACATGTATCTCACACCGACGATACTTGCTATTTAGGGTTTCCTCTACCGCTCGGCGACCCTTGTTCCCGATAAAAAAAAGAGGAAGAAGAAGAAAAAAAAGAGGAGAAGAAAGATTCTTTCTTCTCCTCTTTTTTTTCTTCTTCTTCCTCTTTAACCCTCGTTCCCGATAAAAAAAGAGGAAGAAGAAGAAAAAAAAGAGGAGAAGAAAGGATTCTTTCTTCTCCTCTTTTTTTTCTTCTTCTTCCTCTTTTTTTATCGGGAACGAGGGTCGTCGAGGGCTCGTTCCCGATAAAAAAAGAGGAGGAAGAAGAAAAAAAAGAGGAGAAGAAAGATTCTTTCTTCTCCTCTTTTTTCTTCTTCTTCCTCTTTTCTTTATCGGGAACGAGGGTCGTCGGGGGTCGCCGAGCGGTAGAGGAAACCCTAAATAGCAAGTATCGTCGGTGTGAGATACATGTGGCCGTCAGTGTGAGATACATGTGGCTTGCCCACGTCACTTGTGGGACGTGGATGTAGTGTCCGACAGCGACGGCCACATGTATCTCACACCGACGATACTTGCTATTTAGGGTTTCCTCTACCGCTCGGCGACCCCCGACGACCCTCGTTCCCGATAAAGAAAAGAGGAGGAAGAAGAAAAAAAAGAGGAGAAGAAAGAATAGAGGAGTCTCCTCTATTCTTTCTTCTCCTCTTTTTTTCTTCTTCCTCCTCTTTTTTTAACCTCTTCTTCCTCTCATGTTCGACGACCCTCGACCCCTCGGCGACCCTAGACCCCCTCTCAACCCTCGACCCCTCGGCGACCGTCGACCCCCTCTCGACCCTCGACCCCTCGGCCACGCTCGAGGACCCTCGTTCCCGATAAAAAAAGAGGAAGAAGAAAAAAAAGAGGAGAAGAAAGAATAGAGGAGAAAGATCTCCTCTATTCTTTCTTCTCCTCTTTTTTTCTTCTTCTTCCTCTCCTTTTTTTATCCTCTTCTTCCTCTCATGTTCGGCGACCCTCGACGACCCTTGTTCCCGATAAAAAAAGAGGAAGAAGAAGAAAAAAAAGAGGAGAACAAAGAATACTTTTCTTCTCCTCTATTCTTTCTTCTCCTCTTTTTTTTTCTTCTTCCTATTCTTTTTTTATCCTCTTCTTCCTCTCATGTTCGACGACCCTCGACCCCTCGGCGACCCTAGACCCCCTCTCGACCCTCAACCCCTCGGCGACCGTCGACCCCCTCTCGACCCTCTCATATATAAAACCTTTTCTTCCTTCTTCTTCCTTCTATTCCTTCTTCCTAAATATATAAAAGTTTTTTTAAAATGAAACTAACCTAAAATGTACTAAATCATAGAACATATATAGATAAAACTTTTCTAATTAAAAATCTAACTTTTGCATATATGTATTTTTAAAACATCATTACAATTGAAAAAATACATACATATATGAACATACATCAAAAAAACATATATGAACATACATAAAAACATATATCTAAAAAAAATACATACATACATATATGTGTGAAAATCTAAAAACATGTAAAAAAGCATGTATAATTAAAAAATTACACGGCGGCGGCAGGGGCGGCAGACGCATGGTGCTCACAGAGATGGCGACGCGTCGGGGCAGGGGACGGCCGGCGAGGGAACGGGTGACGAGGGCGCGGGCGACGGCGACGACGGGCGTGGGCGATGGCCGGCGAGGACGCGGGCAACGACGGGCGCGGGCGACAGCCGGCGAGGGCGCGGGCGACGGCGACGGCCGGCGACGGGCGCGGGCGACGGTGACGACGGGCGCGGGCGACGGCGACGGCGGGGGCGGCGGGCGGCGTCGGGGCAGCCTGGCGGCATCGAGGAGGTCGGCGTCGTCGGGGGCAACTCGCAAGGGAAATCTGAAAATTTCCCAAGTGTTGCTTATATAGCAAAGGCATTGGTCCCGGTTCGTGGCTCAAACCGGGACCAATGCCCCCTTTAGTCCCGGTTGGTGCCACCAACCGGGACCAAACGCCTCCTTTCAGCAGCCCAAAGGGTGGGAAGCGGCGGCCTTTGGTCCCGGTTGGTGGCACCAACCCGGACTAAAGGGGGGCATTGGTCCCGGTTTGTGCCATGAACCGGGACCAATGCCCCCTTTAGTCCCGGTTGGTGCCATCAACCGGGACCAAAGGCCTTGTGCTGCCCCGCGCCAAAACTTTAGTCCCACCTCGCTAGCTGAGAGAGCTCGAGAGTGGTTTATAAGGGCTATTGCGCCTTTCCTCTCGAGCTCCTCTCAAATGCAGGCTTTCGGACCTAACCCTGCGTTGTGTGTCTGTGGGCCTACTGGGCCTCCTGCGGGCCTGAATCCTAGCCCATGGTAGGGTTTCTAGTCGTATTCAGGCCGTGGGGGCCCAGTAGGTGGCACTTTTTTTCTTTGTTGCTTTATTTATTTTATTTTGTTTCTACTTACAACAAAATACTTATTGTTGCTATTTTTTCTAGTTTTTTTTGTTTTCTGCATTATTTATTTTCTTTTGTTTTTTGCTATTTTTAATACTTTTTTGCTTTTAGTTTTAGAAAAATTATGAACTTTCTGTTAGTGCCATTAGTTTTCAAATTTGAAAACACTTTTTTTTTCTTTGTTGCTTTATTTATTTTATTTTGTTTCTACTTACAACAAAATACTTATTGTTGCTATTTTTTCCAGTTTTTTTGTTTTGTTTTCTGCATTATTTTTTTTGTTTTTTGCTTTATTATTTAATTCTTTTTGCTTTTAGTTTTAGAAAAATTATAAACTTTCTGTTAGTGCCATTAGTTTTCAAATTTGAAAACACTTTTTTAGTTTTTTTTGTTTTCTTTGTTGCTTTATTTATTTTATTTTGTTTCTATTTACAAAAAAATACTTATTGTTGCTATTTTTATTTTTTTTTCCAGATTTTTTGTTTTGTTTTCTGCATTATTTATTTTCTTTTATTTTTTGCTTTATTTTTTTGTTTCTTTTTGCTTTTAGGTCAGCAAAATTATAAACTTTCTGTTAGTGCCATTAGTTTTAGAAAAACTATAAACTTTCTGTTAGTGCCATTAGTTTTCAAATTTGAATAGTTAAAATTTGAATTCTTTGAAATTTGTGTGAATCACAAGTTTGTGATTAACTTTACTAAAAAAAATGAACATAGATGCACCTATAGAGAAAATTCGACCTAAATTCATAGTTTTCAAATGAACTCTGAAAAAGTTGGCATAGCATACTCGTGTGTTACAAAGTTGGCATGGTATCATCATAATAGTTGCGGGAGAAAGTCTTCACTTTTTCCTCGCTTGTGTCATTTGCTTATTGCGCCATAACCATGGATAATCTTCATCGTTTATCAGGATGCTTGGGTCAGCCTTGACATTGAAGGGAGGAATTTCATGAAACTTTTCGTAATCTTCAGACATGTCTGTCTTGCCCTCCACTCTCAGGATGTCCCTTTTTCCTGAAAGAACTATGTGGCGCTTTGGCTCATCGTATGATGTATTCGCTTCCTTATCTTTTCTTTTTCTTGGTTTGGTAGACATGTCCTTCACATAGATAACCTGTGCCACATCATTGGTTAGGACGAAGGGTTTTGTCAAGGCATGCTCCGGCTGAAGCAGCTCGGTGGAAGCCACGCTGCTTCTGCGCTGAGATGGCGGGGTAGCTTCGGTGGAGGCTTCGGCAGTACGTTTGCTGCGATTTGCTTCTCGTTCCTCTATCGCGTCTACCCTTGCTTGCAGCGCCTGCATTTGGGTCTGCTGCACTTTTTTCCTCTCATGGGATTTGTAACCGCCTGCGTCCGGAAACCCAACCTTCCACGGAATGGAGCCTGGCGTGCCTCGTGTCCGTCCAGGGTGCTCAGGATTCCCGAGGGCCATTGTGAGCTCGTCGTTCTCTCTGTCTGGAAAGAACGTCCCTTCCTGCGCTGCTTCGATATACTGCTTAAGCTTACTGACTGGTATGTCCATTTGATCGTTCGTCCAAATGCACTTCCCTGTTACAGGGTCCAGGGTTCCGCCAGCCCCGAAGAACCAAGTCCGGCAACGGTCTGGCCAGTTAATTGTCTCTGGTTCGATCCCTTTATGAACCAGATCATTCTCAGTCTTGGACCACTTAGGCCGGGCTACGAGGTAGCCACCTGACCCCGTGCGATGGTGAAGCTTATTCTTCGCAGCATTTTGCTTGTTTGTCGCCGACATCTTCTGACTCTTTTCCGATGTCTTGTGGGCCACAAATGCGGGCCAGTGATCTCTGATCTTCTCATATCTGCCCTTGAATTCTGGTGTCTCATTATTTTTGACAAACTTATTCAGCTCTTTCTTCCACCTCCTGAATAGTTCTACCATCCTCTTTAGAGCAAAAGACTTGATTAATTTCTCTTTAACTGGGTTCTCTGGATTATCCTCAGGCGGTAGGGTGAAATTTGACTTCAGCTCAGTCCAAAGATCATTTTTCTGCATATCATTGACATAAGAGACCTCAGGTTCTTCTGTAGCCGGCTTAAACCATTGCTGGATGCTTATCGGGATCTTGTCCCTAACCAGAACCCCGCACTGAGCAACAAATGCGCTCTTTGTCCGGAGGGGTTCAATAGGTTGGCCGTCGGGCGCGATTGCTATGATCTCAAACTTTTCATCCGAGCTCAACTTTTTCTTCGGGCCTCGTCTCTTTACCGAACTTGTGCTCGATCCGGAGGGCTAGAAAAAAGAACAAAGACTTAATTAATATGTGTACATACCAAAACAATAAATGTATCAATCAGCTAGTCAGCATAGGCTTAACTAATATATATACCTGGCCAGACTCGGTTCGGTCACCGGAGCCGTCATCACGGTCTCCTTCTTGCACCGGCATTGGGTCACCGGAGCCGTCCTCATGTTCTTCTTCTTGCACCGGCATTAGATCACCGTAGCCAGCTTGTTCACCCTCTCCTTCCAGACCATCGGTTTCGTTGAGAAACAACGAGATGGCATCACTTCCTTCTGCGATTATGTCCCTCAACAACGCTTCTTTTGTTGCTTCGTCTAGGGCGGTGTCCATAGTTTCTACAAATATTTACAACATGGCAATTATTATTCAAACATGACAGATGGATATATTAGTGCCAAACATAGAACTAGCTACCTAATCATAGTAAGCTATCGGGAGGGGGTATATATCGACAACGATGACACTACATCTATGTCCCTCGACGACCCTCGTTCCTGATAAAAAAAAGAGGAAGAAGAAGAAAAAAGAGAGGAGAAGAAAGAATAGAGGAGAAGAACCCTCGAACCCTCGACGACCCTGGAACCCTCGACCCCTAGACGACCCTCTTCTTCCTCTCATGTTCAAGAGGATCGCCGAGGGGTCGGGAGGTTGCCTAGTGTCAAAGGATTCAACAAAACCATGTCTTCATCATTAGGCGAAAGTAACATGTGCATGATGGTATGAAGCTCTTCAAAGTTGTTCTGGAACGGAGTCCCAGATAGGATAATTCGCTTTTTGGTACAAAGTTCAGCAAGAGCCTTCTGAATATCGCTATTTGGAAGGCCTTTGCTGAATTCGTACCAAAAGGCGGATTATTCTATCCGGGACTCCATTCCAGAACAACTTTGCAGAACTTCGTACCAACATGCCCTGGTTACTTCCGGCTAATGATGAAGGCATGGATTTCTTCAATACTTTGACACTAGGAAACCTCTCTCGACCCCTCGGTGATCCTCGACCCCTCGAACCCTCGACGACCCTTGAACCCTCGACCCCTCGACGACCCTCTTCTTCCTCTCATGTTCGAGAGGATCGCCGAGGGGTCGGGAGGTTGCCTAGTGTCAAAGGATTCAACAAAACCATGTCTTCATCATTAGGAGAAAGTAACATGTGCATGATGGTACGAAGCTCTTCAAAGTTGTTCTGGAACGGAGTCCCAGATAGGATAATTCGCTTTTTGGTACAAAGTTCAGCAAGAGCCTTCCGAATATCGCTATTTGGAAGGCCTTTGCTGAATTCGTACCAAAAGGCGGATTATTCTATCCGGGACTCCATTCCAGAACAACTTTGCAGAACTTCGTACCAACATGCCCTGGTTACTTCCGGCTAATGATGAAGGCATGGATTTCTTCAATACTTTGACACTAGGAAACCTCTCTCGACCCCTCGGCGATCCTCGACCCCTCGAACCCTCGACGACCCTGGAACCCTCGACCCCTCGACTACCCTCTTCTTCCTCTCATGTTCGAGAGGATCGCCGAGGGGTCGGGAGGTTGCCTAGTGTCAAAGGATTCAACAAAACCATGTCTTCATCATTAGGAGAAAGTAACATGTGCATGATGGTACGAAGCTCTTCAAAGTTGTTCTGGAACGGAGTCCCAGATAGGATAATTCGCTTTTTGGTACAAAGTTCAGCAAGAGCCTTCCGAATATCGCTATTTGGAAGGCCTTTGCTGAATTCGTACCAAAAGGCGGATTATTCTATCCGGGACTCCATTCCAGAACAACTTTGCAGAACTTCGTACCAACATGCCCTGGTTACTTCCGGCTAATGATGAAGGCATGGATTTCTTCAATACTTTGACACTAGGAAACCTCTCTCGACCCCTCGGCGATCCTCAACCCCTCGAACCCTCGATGGCCCTGGAACCCTCGACCCCTAGACGACCCTGCTGGAACCCTCGACCCTCGAACCTATAGAACCCTCAAACCCTCGACCCTGAAACCCTCGACCCTTGACCCCTTAACGACCCTCGACCCTCTACCCTAGTTCCCGACCCTCGACCCCTCAAAGAGGAGAAATAAATAAGAAGAAGAAAAAAGAAGAAAAAGAAGAGGAGAA
The DNA here is from genome assembly GCF_018294505.1 of Triticum aestivum. Taxonomy (NCBI): domain Eukaryota; kingdom Viridiplantae; phylum Streptophyta; class Magnoliopsida; order Poales; family Poaceae; genus Triticum; species Triticum aestivum. The sequence continues at coordinate 693,909,299 of NC_057797.1, forward strand.
GGAAGAAAGGAATAGTGGAGAAGAAGATAAAAAGTTTTATATATTCTATTTTCTCTTCTTCTCCACTATTCCTTTCTTCCTTCTCCTCTTCTTTTTCTTCTTTTTTCTTCTTCTTATTTATTTCTCCTCTTCTTTTCCTCTCCTCTTCTTCTTTCTTTCCTCTTCTTATTTTCTTCTTTCCTATCCTTGTTTTTCTAAAATTGTAATTTTTGCATATATAAAACTTTTCTAAAATTGTAGCTTTCTATATAAAACTTTCCTATCGGGAGGGGGAGAAGATCGAAGAAAAAAAAGAAGAAAAAAAAGAGGAGAAGAAGAAAGGAATAGAGGAGAAGAAGAAAATAGATTTTTTTTTCTATTTTTCCTTCTTCTCCTCTATTCCTTTCTTCTTCTCCTCTTCCTTTTCTTCCTCTCCTCGTCTTCTCCTTCTTATTCTCCTTCTTTCTCTACTTATTTTCCTTTTCCTCATTTTACTTTTTCCTCTCCACTAACATAAAATGCACTAACCTAAAATGCAACAAACATAAAATGCACTAAAGAGGCTCAACTAACCTAAAATCAGTGATAAAATGCACTAACCTAAAATCGATATCTACTAACAACTTAAAAAATTAATACATATATGAAAAAATGCATATATGAAAAAAAACATCATCATATCAACAGAAAAAAACATCATCATATCATCAATAGAAAAAAAACATCATCATATCATCATATCATCAACATCATCAACCTAAAGGGCCGGCGCCGGCGTGGGGCGACGACGGGGCGGGGCGGCGACGGGCTCGGGGCGGCGACGAGATCGGGGCGGCGACGGGGCGGGGCGACGACGGTGGGCTCGGGGCGGCGACGGGGCGGGGCGACGGCGGCGGGCGCGGGGCGACGACGGGCTCGGGGCGCCGGCGCGAGGCGACGACGTACGGGCTCGGGGCGGCGACGGGGCGGGGCGGGGCGACGGCGGCGGGCGCGAGGCGACGGCGCGGGGCGACGACGGGCTCGGGGCGGCGACGACGACGACGAACGGCCTGGGGGCGTCGGGGTGAATGGGAGGCGGTTGGCCAAAATTTCACAAGTGTTGGCTTATATAGCCAGAGCAATGGTCCCGGTTCGTGCTACGACCCGGGACTAATGCTCCCTTTAGTCCCGGTTGGTGCGACGAACCGGGACCAAAGGCCAATTTTCAGCAGCCGAAAGGGCGGGAAGCGAAGGCCATTAGTCCCGGTTGGTGGCACCAACCGGGACTAAAGGGGGGCAATGGTCACGGTTGGTGCCACAAACCGTGACCAATGCCCCCTTTAGTCCCGGTTGGTGCCACCAACTGGGACCAATGGCCTTGTGCTGCCCCGCGCCCAAAAGTTTAGTCCCACATCGCTAGCTGAAGGGCGCCGGCACTGGTTTATAAGCGCTGGTGTGCCTCCCCATTCGAGCTCCTCTCTAATGCAGGCTTTTGGGCCTAAACTTGCTACTGCCTGTGGGCCTATTGGGCCTTCTGCGGGCCTGAATCCTGGCCCATGTAGGGTTTCTAGTCGTATTCAGGCCGTGGAGGCCCAGTAGGAGGCATTTTTTTTGGTTTTTTCTTTTTTATTTCTATATTTTTTTGGTTTTTTATTTTTTTATTTCTACTTACAACTAAATACTTACAGTTTTTTTAGTGATTTCTTTTTGCTTTTAGGTCACAAAAATTATAAACTTTCTGTTAGTGCCATTAGTTTTAAATTTTGAATAGTTTAAATTTGAATTTTTAAAAATTTGTGTGAATCACTAGTTTATGAATAACTTTACTATAAAAATAGAATTTTTTTCTATTTATTTTTTATTTCTACTTACAACTAAATACTTACAGTTTTTTAGTGATTTCTTTTTGCTTTTAGGTCACAAAAATTATAAACTTTCTGTTAGTGCCATTAGTTTTAAATTTTGAATAGTTTAAATTTGAATTTTTAAAAATTTGTGTGAATCACTAGTTTATGAATAACTTTACTATAAAAATAGAATTTTTTTCTATTTATTTTTTATTTATACTTACAACTAAATACTTATAGTTTTTTAGTGATTTCTTTTTGATTTTAGGTCACAAAAATTATAAACTTTCTGTTAGTGCCATTAGTTTTAAATTTTGAATAGTTTAAATTTGAATTTTTAAAAATTTGTGTGAATCACTAGTTTATGAATAACTTTACTATAAAAATAGAATTTTTTTCTTCTTTGCTATTTATTTTTTATTTATACTTACAATTAAATACTTATAGTTTGATTTTAGGTCACAAAAATTATATTCTTTTTGCTATTGAAGAATATTATAGTTTTATTTTAGTTGATCATAACATAATATTTTAATTGATTGTTTTTATTTTCATAAAAGTTTTGTAGTTCATTCTGTTTGCTATTAATTCATTCTTTGAGCTAAATGACTCTGAAATTGGAAAGCATTTCAAAATGAACTCTGAAAAGGTTGAAAGTTGGCATGGTATCATCATTTCACCCACATAGCATGTTCCAAAAAGTAGAGAGGGTTACGACAAAAACTTGATGCACTTCGTGTACAAAATGGACAATCACTTTCGAAGTATCAAAGTTTCGAACCATAAGACATGAAAGCATTTCAAATGAACTCTGAAAAAGTTGAAAGTTGGGATGGTATCATAATTTCGCCCACATAGCATGTGCATGTACAAAACGGACAATGGTAGCATGTTCGTCTATTACAAATTTGGCATGGTATCATCATAATAGTTGCGGGAGAAAGTCTTCACCTTTTCTTCGCTTGTGTCATTTGCTTATTGCGCCGTAACCATGGATAATCTTCATTGTTTATCAGGATGCTTGGGTCAGCCTTGACATTGAAGGGAGGAATTTCATGAAACTTTTCATAATCTTCAGACATGTCTGTCTTGCCGTCCACTCCCAGGATGTCCCTTTTTCCTGAAAGAACTATGTGGCGCTTTGGCTCATCGTATGATGTATTCGCTTCCTTATCTTTTCTTTTTCTCGGTTTGGTAGACATGTCCTTCACATAGATAACCTGTGCCACATCATTGGCTAGGACGAACGGTTCATCAGTGTACCCAAGATTTTTCAGATCCACTGTTGTCATTCCGTACTGTGGGTCTACCTGTACCCCGCCACCTAACAGATTGACCCATTTGCACTTAAACAAAGGGACCTTAAAATCAGGTTCGTAGTCAAGTTCCCATATGTCCACTATGTAACCATAATATGTGTCCTTTCCGCTCTCGGTTGCTGCATCAAAGCGGACACCGCTGTTTTGGTTGGTGCTCTTTTGATCTTGGGCGATCGTGTAAAATGTATTCCCATTTATCTCGTATCCTTTGTAAGTCAATACAGTCAAAGATGGTCCCCTTGACAACAAGTACAACTCATCACAAACAGTGTTGTCACCTCTGAGACGTGTTTCCAACCAACTGCTGAAAGTCCTGATGTGTTCACATGTAATCCAGTCGTCGCACTGCTCCGGGTGTTTGGAGCGCAGACTGTTCTTGTGTTCATCGACATACGGGGTCACCAAGGTAGAGTTCTGTAGAACTGTGTAGTGTGCTTGAGACCAAGAATATCCGTCCCTGCATATTATTGAGTCTCTTCCAAGAGTGCCTTTTCCAGTCAGTCTCCCCTCATACTGCGATTTAGGGAGAACTATCTTGTTAAGGCCAGGAATGAAGTCAACACAAAACCCGATAACATCCTCTGTTTGATGGCCCATGGAGATGCTTCCTTCTGGCCTAGCGCGGTTACAGACATATTTCTTTAGGACTCCCATGAACCTCTCAAAGGGGAACATATTGTGTAGAAATACGGGCCCCAAGATGACAATCTCGTCGACTAGATGAACTAGGACGTGCGTCATGATATTGAAGAAGGATGGTGGGAACACCAGCTCGAAACTGACAAGACATTGCGCCACATCACTCCTTAGCCTTGGTACGATTTCTGGATCGATCACCCTCTGAGAGATTACATTGAGGAATGCACATAGCTTCACAATGGCTAATCGGACGTTTTTCGGTAGAAGCCCCCTCAATGCAACCGGAAGCAGTTGCGTCATAATCACGTGGCAGTGATGAGACTTTAGGTTCTGAAACTTTTTCTCTGGCATATTTATTATTCCCTTTATATTCGACGAGAAGCCAGTCGTGACCTTCATACTGAGAAGGCATTCAAAGAAGATTTCTTTCTCTTCTTTCGTAAGAGCGTAGCTGGCAGGACCTTTATACTGCTTCGGAGGCATGCCGTCTTTTTCGTGCAAACGTTGCAGGTCCTCTCGTGCCTCAGGTGTATCTTTTGTCTTCCCATACACGCCCAAGAAGCCTAGCAGGTTCACGCAAAGGTTCTTCGTCACGTGCATCACGTCGATTGAGGAGCGGACCTCTAGGTCTTTCCAGTAGGGTAGGTCCCAAAATATAGATTTCTTCTTCCACATGGGTGCGTGTCCCTCAGCGTCATTCGGAACAGCTAGTCCACCGGGACCCTTTCCAAAGATTACGTAGTGTAAATCATTGACCATAGCAAGCACGTGATCACCGGTGCGCATGACGGGCTTCTTCCGGTGATCTGCCTCGCCTTTGAAATGCTTGCCTTTCGTTCGACATTGATGGTTGGTCGGAAGAAATTGATGATGGCCCAGGTACACATTCTTCCTGCATTTGTCCAGGTATATACTTTCAGTGTCATCTAAACAGTGCGTGCATGTGTGGTATCCTTTGTTTGTCTGTCCTGAAAGGTTACTGAGAGCAGGCCAATCGTTGATGGTCACGAACAGCAACGCCTTAAGGTTAAATTCCTCCTGTCTGTGCTCATCCCACGTACGTACACCATTTCCATTCCACAGCTGTAAAAGTTCTTCAAGTAATGGCCTTAGGTACACATCAATTTCGTTGCCGGGTTGCTTAGGGCCTTGGATGAGAACTGGCATCATAATGAACTTCCGCTTCATGCACATCCAAGGAGGAAGGTTATACATACATAGAGTCATGGGCCAGGTGCTGTGATTGCTGCTCTGCTCCCCGAAAGGATTAATGCCATCCGCGCTTAAAGCAAACCATACATTCCTTGGGTCCTTTCCAAACTCATCCCAGTACTTTCTCTCGATTTTTCTCCACTGCGACCCGTCAGCGGGTGCTCTCAACTTCCCAGCTTTCTTTCGGTTCTCACTGTGCCATCGCATCAACTTGGCATGCTCTTCGTTTCTGAACAGACGTTTCAACCGTGGTATTATAGGAGCATACCACATCACCTTCGCAGGAACCCTCTTCCCGTGGGGCTCGCCGTCAACATCACCAGGGTCATCTCGTCTGATCTTATACCGCAACGCACCGCATACCGGGCATGCGTTCAGATCCTTGTATGCACCGCGGTAGAGGATGCAGTCATTAGGGCACGCATGTATCTTCTCCACCTCCAATCCTAGAGGGCATACGACCTTCTTTGCTGCGTATGTACTGTCGGGCAATTCGTTATCCTTTGGAAGCTTCTTCTTCAATATTTTCAGTAGCTTCTCAAATCCTTTGTCAGCCACAGCATTCTCTGCCTTCCACTGCAGCAATTCCAGTACGGTACCGAGCTTTGTGTTGCCATCTTCGCAATTGGGGTATAACCCTTTTTTGTGATCCTCTAACATGCGATCGAACTTCAGCTTCTCCTTTTGACTAATGCATTGCGTCCTTGCATCGACAATGACCCGGCGGAGATCATCATCATCGGGCACATCGTCTGGTTCCTCTTGATCTTCAGCAGCCGCACCCGTGGCAGCATCATTGGGCACATCGTCTGGTTCCTCTTGATCTTCACCTGCTCCCCCCGTTGCAGCATCACCGTATTCAGGGGGCACATAGTTGTCATCGTACTCTTCTTCTTCGCCGTCTTCCATCATAACCCCTATTTCTTCGTGCCTCGTCCAAACATTATAGTGTGGCATGAAACCCTTGTAAAGTAGGTGGGAGTGAAGGATTTTCCGGTTAGAGTAAGACCTCGTATTCCCACATTCAGTGCATGGACAACACATAAAACCATTCTGCTTGTTTGCCTCAACCGCATCGAGAAACTCATGCACGCCCTTAATGTACTCGCGGGTGTGTCTGTCACCGTACATCCATTGCCGGTTCATCTGCGTGCATTATATATAATTAAGTGTCCAAATTAATAGAAGTTCATCATCACATTAAAACCAAAGTGCATACATAGTTCTCATCTAACAACATATAGCTCTCCAGAGCATCTAATTAATTAAACCATACATTGAAACTATGTAAAACATTTCAATGCGAAAACAAATGCGATCATAATCGCAACCAAGGTAACAATTGATCCAACGGCATAATGATACCAAGCTTCGGTATGAATGGCATATTTTCTAATCTTTCTAATCTTCAAGCGCATTGCATCCATATTGATCTTGTGATCATCGACGACATCCACAACATGCAACTCCAATATCATCTTCTCCTCCTCAATTTTTTTTATTTTTTCCTTCAACAAATTGTTTTCTTCTTCAACTAAATTTAACCTATCGACAATAGGGTCGGTTGGCATTTCCGATCCACATACATCCTAGATAAATAAAATCTATGTCACGTTGGTCGGCATAATTTTCATAAACAATAAATGAACCAATAGTTATAAAGATAATATACATACCAAATCCGAATCATAGACAGGACGAGGGCCGACGGGGGCGGATACCAAAACCATCGCACTATATAAGATGCAATAATAAATGTACGAAAATGATACAAGTATCTATCTAAACATACAAGTAAGAATATTTTTCCTTTCAGAAAGAAGATAAGAACAAGAGGCTCACCACGGTGGTGTCGGTGATGAGATCGGCGCGGGTGATCGACGGCGGTGAAGACGGGGACGGGGCGTGATGGACCGCTAAATCTAGAAAAATCTCGAGGAAAATGGAGCTTGGAGGTCGAGCTTCGAGAAGAGAAAGCTTAAGTAGTGTGGCTCGGCATTCCATCGAACACCTCATGTGCATAGGAGGTGAGATAGAGCACCACAAAGCCCTCTCCCCTTCGGCCAGAAAAAACAGAGCACTGTGCTCTGCTCTTGCGCGAGGGGGTATATATAGGCACCTCATTGGTCCCGGTTGATGACATGAACCGGGACTAAAGGGAAGCCTTTGGTCCCGGTTCAAGCCACCAACCGGGACCAATGGTTGTGGGCCAGGAGCGTGGACCATTGGTCCCGGTTCGTCCCACCAACCAGGACCAAAAGGTCTAGACGAACCGGGACCAATGGCCCACGTGGCCCGGCCGGCCCCCTGGGCTCACGAACCGAGACCAATGCCCACATTGGTCCCGGTTCTAGACTGAACCGGGACTAATGGGCTGAGCCGGCCTGGACCATAGCCCTGTTTTCTACTAGTGACGAGGGGCCCACGAGGGTGGAGGGCGCGCCCAGGGGGTGGGCGCGCCCCCTGCCTCGTGGCCTCCTCATAGATCCCCTGACGAACCCAGGGAGCCGTCCGATGATACCTCGATATTGGCTCGTGGCGGCCTGCGTAATTATGTTCGGCGATTAGGGAAAGCAATGCGACAAAGGAATCCTATGGGTTACTTTGGTATCCGAATACTTACAATCTCCCTTGGGGCTTGGCCCTGGGCAACCACTCGTCTTCACTTTCGTCGGCGGCGGTGGAGCTGTCCGGAAGGAGAGTCCTTCCCTTCTTGGACCCTCCGGCCTCCCCAGTCGGGGCGGCCTTCCTTTTCTTGTCTCCCACAGTCGGTGGGGGAGCCTCTTCTTCCTCTTCCTCGTCTTCGGGGGAAGAGTGCGCCGCAGAGTCATCGGACGATGAGTCCGACGACGCCTGGCGTCGGGAACTCTTTCGAGCTCCCTTGGCCTTCTTAGTCTTCTCCGGCACCTTTTAAGGGGCCGGAGTCAACATCTTCGCCAGAAGGGCGTCTGCGGGGCCTTCGGGCAAGGGAGCCGGACAGTCGATCTGTCCGGCCATCTTCTGTCAGTCCTGTCAAAGGCACGAGAGTTTAGATCCTGCATAGAGTCAATCTATATAAAAATAAGTATCATGTGAAAGGTAAAACAACTTAACGCGCTGGCTTGGCGCTTTGCGCTGAATCCGCGATCCTTAATAATGGGGGGAGGGACCTCGGTTCTCTTGAATAGCACCCTCCAGGCATCTTCATGAGTCGTGTCGAAGAGCCTGTTCAGAGTTCGGTGCTGCGCCGGATTGAACTCCCACAAGGTGAACTCCCGTTGTTGGCACGGGAGTATCCGGCGGATGAGCATGACCTGGACTATGTTGATGAGCTTGAGTTTCTTGTCCACCATGTTTTGAATACATGTGTGGAGTCCGGTCAGCTCTTTTGAATTACCCCAGGACAGGCCCTTCTCCTTCCAGGAGGTGAGCCGCATGGGGGTGCCAGATTGGAACTCGTGGGCCGCTACCCATGCGGGGTCGCGCGGCTCGGTGATATAGAACCACCCCGATTGCCACCCCTTTATGGTTTCCACAAAGGAGCCCTCGAGCCATGTTATATTGGGCATCTTGCCCACCATGGCGCCTCCGCACTCCGCCTGGCGGCCGCCCACCACCTTCGGCTTGATGTTGAAGGTCTTCAGCCATAGGCCTAAGTGGGGCTTGATGCGGAGAAAGGCCTCGCACACGACGATAAACGCCGAGATGTTGAGGATGAACTTCGGGGCCAGATCGTGGAAATCCAGGCCGTAATAGAACATGAGCCCCGGGACGAAGGGATGGAGAGGGAATCCCAGTCCGCGGAAGAAATGGGTGAGGAATACAACCCTCTCATGGGGCCTGGGGGTGGGGATGAGTTGCCCCTCATCTGGGAGCCGGTGCGCGATGTCGTCAGGCAGGTATCCAGCTCTCCTCAGTTTCTTGACGTCTCCCTCCGTGACCGAGGAGACCATCCACTTGCCTCCCGCTCCGGACATGGTTAGAGAAGGTTGAGATGGAAGCGAGGACTTGGGCGCTAGAGCTCGAGTGTGCGGGAGCGGATGAGCATAGGAGGAAGAAGGCGTGGATAGAAAGGTGAATCCTTATCCCTTTATATGGGCGGACAAAACTAAGTGTCCCCACTTGCCTGGTAAAACTCGCTTATCCCCCAAGCGCCATAATTGATGGCGTGGTTGGGTTACCCACGCCCGTATTGATGAGAATCCCGTAATAAGGGGACACGATCTCTGCTTTGACAAGACGTGTCGAAAAACTGCCTCGCGTTATGTGCGGGGCTGGTTAAAAGAAACAGTTCGAATAATCACCGGGCCATGACGTAACGTCCTGTTGCCAAAACAAGCTAGCGAATTAGATCTGCGAAAACATTATTCTCTCTACGGTGGAATGTGGAACTTATTTTGCAGGGTCGGACACTATCCTCGTATTCAAATTCTTCTGTGATGTATTCGGAGAAGGAACCCGCCTTGCAATGCCGAAGACAATACTGCGCGCCGGACTCGTCGTCATTGAAGCCTGGTTCAGGGGCTACTGTGGGAGTCCTAGATTAGGGGGTCTCCGAACAGCCGGACTATCTCCATTGGCCGGACTGTTAGACTATGAAGATACAAGATTGAAGACTTCGTCTCGTGTCCGGATGGGACTCTACTTGGCGTGGAAGGCAAGCTAGGCAATACGTATATGGATACCTCTTCCTTTGTAACCGACCTTGTGTAACCCTAACCCTCTCTGGTGTCTATATAAACCGAAGGGTTTTAGTCCGTAGGACGATAATCACAACATACAATCATACCATAGGCTAGCTTCTAGGGTTTAGCCTCTCTGATCTCGTGGTAGATCTACTCTTGTAACACCCATATCATCAATATTAATCAAGCAAGACGTAGGGTTTTACCTCCATCAAGAGGGCCCGAACCTGGGTAAAACTTCGTGTCCCCTGCCTCCTGTTACCATCTGGCCTAGACGCACAGTTCGGGACCCCCTACCCGAGATCCGCCGGTTTTGACACCGACAGTCACAAACAGCCCTAGAGTTCGTACTAGAATAAAACCTTAAGACACAAATCAACCAAAACCCTAATGTCACCTCAAGTATCCGTGGGTATGATTATACGATATGCATCACACAATCTCAGATTCATCTATTCAACCAACACATAGAACCTCAAAGAGTGCCCCAAAGTTCCTACCGGAGAATCATGACGAAAACGTGTGCCAACCCCTATGCATAGTTTCATGGGCGGAACCCGCAAGTTGATCACCAAAACATACATCAAGTGAATCACGTGGTATCCCATTGTCACCACAGATACGCACGACAAGACATACATCAAGTGTTCTCAAATCTTTAAAGACTCAATCCGATAAGATAACTTCAAAGGGGAAACTCAATCCATTACAAGAGAGTAGAGGGGGGAGAAAACATCATAAGATCCAACTATAATAGCAAAGCTCGCGATACATCAAGATCGTATCACCTCAAGAACACGAGAGAGAGAGAGCGAGAGAGAGAGAGAGAGAGATCAAACACATAGCTACTGGTACATACCCTTAGCCCCGAGGGAGAACTACTCCCTCCTCGTCATGGAGAGCATCGGGATGATGAAGATGGCCACCGGAGAGGGATTCCTCCTCTGGCAGGGTGCCGAAACGGGTCTAGATTGGCTTTCGGTGCCTACGGAGGCTTCTGGCGGCGGAACTCCTGATCTATTGTGCTCCTCGATCATTTTAGGGTATATGGAGATATATAGGCGGAAGAAGTACGTCGGGGGGGGGGGGGGGCACGAGGGGCCCACAAGGGTGGAGGGCGCACCCAGGGGGTGGGCGCCCCCCTACCTCGTGGCTTCTTCGTAGATCCCCTGACGTGCACTCCAAGTCTTCTGGGCTTCTTCTGATCCAAAAATAAGTTCCGTGAAGTTTCAGGTCAATTGGACTCCGTTTGGTTTTCCTTTTCTGCGATATTCTAAAACAAGGTAAAAAAACTGGCACTGGGCTCTGGGTTAAAAGGTTAGTCCCAAAAATGATATAAAAGTGTATAATAAAGCCCTTAAACATCCAAAACAGTAGATAATATAGCATGGAGCAATCAAAAATCATAGATACGTTGGAGACGTATCGGCATCCCCAAGCTTAATTCCTGCTCGTCCTCGAGTAGGTAAATGATAAAAATAGAATTTTTGATGCGGAGTGCTACTTGGCATAATTTCAATGTAGTTCTTCTTAATTGTGGCACGGATATTCAGATCCAAAAGATTGAAGACAAAAGTTCATATTGACATAAAAATAATAATACTTCAAGCATACTAACTAAGCAATTATGTCCTCTCAAAATAACATGGCCAAAGAAAGTTCATCCCTACAAAATCATATAGTTTAGTCATGCTCCATTTTCGTCACACAAGAATGCTCTCATCATGCACAACCCCAATGACAAGCCAAACAATTGTTTCATACTTTAGTAATATCAAACCTATAAACTTTCACGCAATATATGAGCGCGAGGCATGGACATAACACTATGGGTGGAATAGAATATGATGATGGGGGTTATGTGGAGAAGACAAAAAGGAGAAAGTCTCACATCAACGAGGCTAAGCAATGGGCTATGGAGATGCCCATCGATTGATGTTAATGCAAGGAGTAGGGATTGCCATGCAACTGATGCACTAGAGCTATAAATGTATGAAAGCTCAACAAAAGAAACTAAGTGGGTGTGCATCCAACTTGCTTGCTCACGAAGACCTAGGGCACTTGAGGAGGCCCATTGTTGGAATATACAAGCCAAGTTCTATAATGAAAATTCCCACTAGTATATGAAAGTGACAAAACAAAAGACTCTCTATCACGAAGATTATGGTGCTACTTTGAAGCACAAGTGTGGAAAAGGATAGTAGCATTGTCCCTTCTCTCTTTTTCTCTCATTTTATTTTTATTTTTTATTTTTTTGGGCCTTCTCTTTTTTATGGCCTTTCTCTTTTTTTGGGCCTTCTCTTTTTATGGCCTTTGTCTTCTTTTTTTATTCCTCACTTGGGACAATGCTCTAGAAAATGATGATCATCACACTTCTATTTATATACAACTCAATGATTACAACTCGATACTAGAACAAAAGATGACTCTATATGAAGGCCTCCGGCGGTGTACCGGGATGTGCAATGACTCATGAGTGACATGTATGAAAGAATTATGAACGGTGGCTTTGCCACAAATATGATGTCAACTACATGATCATGCAAAGCAATATGACAATGATGATGCGTGTCATAATAAATGGGTGGAAAGTTGCATGGCAATATATCTCGGAATGGCTATGGAAATGCCATAATAGGTAGGTATGGTGGCTGTTTTGAGGAAGATATAAGGAGGTTTATGTGTGAAAGAGCGTATCATATCACGGGGTTTGGATGCACCGGCGAAGTTTGCACCAACTCTCAATGTGAGAAAGGGAAATGCACGGTACCGAAGAGGCTAGCAATGATGGAAGGGTGAGAGTGCGTATAATCTAGGGACTCAACATTAGTCATAAAGAACTCACATACTTATTGCAAAAATCTACAAGTCATAAAAAACCAAGCACTACGCGCATGCTCCTAGTGGGATAGATTGGTAGGAAAAGACCATCGCTCGTCCCCGACCGCCACTCATAAGGAAGACAATCAAATAACACCTCATGTTTCAAATTTGTTACACAACGTTTACCATACGCGCATGCTACGGGACTTGCAAACTTCAACACAAGCATTTCTCAAATTCACAACTACTCAACTAGCACGGCTTTGATATTATTACCTCCATATCTCAAAACAATCATCAAGCATCAAACTTCTCTTAGTATTCAATACACTTATATGAAAGTTTTTACTATTCTTGGATGCCTCGCATATTAGGATTATTTAAGCAAATTACCATCCTATTTAAGACTCTCAAAATAATATAAGTGAAGCACGAGAGCAAATGACAAACTACTCCGAAAGATATAAGTGAAGATCAATGAGTAGTCGAATAATTATGCAACTATGTGAAGACTCTCTAACATTTAAGAATTTCAGATCTTGGTATTTTATTCAAACATCAAGAAAAACTAAATAAAATAAAATGAAGCTCCAAGCAAAACACATATCATGTGGTAAATAAAAATATAGCTCCAAGTAAAGTTATCGATGAACGAAGACGAAAGAGGGGATGCCTTCCGGGGCATCCCCAAGCTTAGGATTTTGGTTGTCCCTGAATATTACCTTGGGGTGCCTTGGGCATCCCCAAGCTTAGGCTCTTGCCACTCCTTATTCCATAGTCCATCGAATCTTTACCCAAAACTTGAAAACTTCACAACACAAAACTTAACAGAAAACTCGTGAGCTCCGTTAGCGAAAGAAAACAAAACACCACTTCAAAGTACTGTAATGAACTCATTCTTTATATATATTGGTGTTAAACCTACTATATTCCAACTTCTCTATGGTTTATAAACTCTTTTACTAGCCATAGATTCGTTAAAATAAGCAAACAACACACGAAAAACAGAATCTGTCAAAAATAGAACAGTCTGTAGTAATCTGTAACTAACGCAAACTTCTAGAACCCCAAAAATTCTAAAATAAATTTCTGGACCTGAGGAATTTATCTATTAATCATCTGCAAAAAGAATTAACTAAATAGCGCTCTCCAAATAAAAAATGGCAGCAGTTCTCGTGAGCGCTAAAGTTTCTGGTTTTTACAGTAAGATTAACAAGACTTTCCCCAAGTCTTCCCAGCGGTTCTACTTGGCACAAGCACTAACTAAAACATAAAAACTCAATCATAACAGAGGCTAGATAAATTATTTATTACTAAACAGGAGAAAAAAGCAAGGAACAAAAATAAAATTGGGTTGCCTCCCAACTAGCGCTATCGTTTAACGCCCCTAGCTAGGCATGATGATTTCAATGATGCTCATATAAAAGATAAGAATTGTAACATAAAGAGAGCATCATGAAGATTATGACTAACACATTTAATTCTAACCCACTTCCTATGCATAGGGATTTTGTGAGCAAACAACTTATGGGAACAATAATCAACTAGCATAGGAAGGCAAAACAAGCACAACTTTGAAACTTTAAGCACATAGAGAGGAAACTTGATATTATTGCAATTCCTACAAGCATATATTCCTCCCTCATAATAATTTTCAGTAGCATCATGAATGAATTCAACAATATAACCAGAACCTAGAGCATTCTTTTCATGATCTACAAGTATAGAAATTTTATTACTCCCCACACAAGCAAAATTCTTCTTATGAATGATAGTGGGAGCAAACTCAACAAAATACTTATCATGTGAGGCATAATCCAATTGAAAACTAAAATCATGATGAAAAGTTTCATGGATATCATTATTCTTTATAGCATACAAGTCATCACAATAATCATCATAGATAGCAACTTTGTTCTCATAATCAATTGGAACCTCTTCCGGAATAGTGGATTCATCACAAAATAAAGTCATGACCTCTCCAAATCCACTTTAATCAATATAATTATCATAAATAGGAGGCATGCTTTCATCATAATAAATTTGCTCATCAAAACTTGGGGGACAAAAAATATCATCTTCATCAAACATAGCTTCCCCAAGCTTGTGGCTTTGCATATCATTAGCATCATGGATATTCAAGGAATTCATACTAACAACATTGCAATCATGCTCATCATTCAAATATTTAGTGCAAAACATTCTAATGCATTCTTCTTCTAGCACTTTGGCACAATTTATCTTTCCATCATACTCACGAAAGATATTAAAAAGATGAAGCGTATGAAGTAAACTCAATTCTATTTTTTATAGTTTTCTTTTATAAACTAAACTAGTGATAAAACAAGAAACTAAAAGACTCGATTGCAAGATCTAAAGATATACCTTCAAGCACCCACCTCCCCGGCAACGGCGCCAGAAATGAGCTTGATGTCTACTACACAACCTTCTTCTTGTAGACGTTGTTGGGCCTCCAAGTACAGAGGTTTGTAGGACAGTAGCAAATTTCCCTCAAGTGGATGACCTAAGGTTTATCAATCCGTAGGAGGTGTAGGATGAAGATGGTCTCTCTCAAGCAACCCTGCAACCAAATAACAAAGAGTCTCTTGTGTCCCCAACACACCCAATACAATGGTAAATTGTATAGATGCACTAGTTCGGCGAAGAGATGGTGATACAAGTGGTATATGGATGGTAGATAATAGTTTTTGTAATCTGAAATTATAAAAACAGCAAGGTAATGAATGATAAAAGTGAGCGTAAAAGGTATTGCAATGTGTTGAAACAAGGCCTAGGGTTCATACTTTCACTAGTGAAAGTCCTCTCAACAATAATAACATAATTGGACCATATAACTATCCCTCAACATGCAACAAAGAGTCACTCCAAAGTCACTAATACCGGAGAACAAACGAAGAGATTATGGTAGGGTACGAAACCACCTCAAAGTTATTCTTTCCAATCAATCCGTTGGGATATTCCTATAAGTGTCACAAACAGCCCTAGAGTTCATACTAGAATAACACCTTAAGACACAAATCAACCAAAACCCTAATGTCACCTAGATACTCCAATGTCACCTCAAGTATCCGTGGGTATGATTATATGATATGCATCACACAATCTCAGATTCATCGATTCAAACAACACATAGAACCTCAAAGAGTGCCCCAAAGTTTCTACCGGAGAATCACGACGAAAACGTGTGCCAACCCCTATGCATAAGTTCATGGGCGGAACCCGCAAGTTGGTCACCAAAACATACATCAAGTGAATCACGTGATATCCCATTGTCACCACAGATACGCACGGCAAGACATACATCAAGTGTTCTCAAATCTTTAAAGACTCAATCTGATAAGATAACTTCAAAGGGGAAACTCAATCCATTACAAGAGAGTAGAGTGGGGATAAAACATCATAGGATCCAAATATAATAGCAAAGCTCGCGATACATCAAGATCGTATCACCTCAAGAACACGAGAGAGAGAGAGAGAGAGAGAGAGAGAGAGAGATCAAACACATAGCTACTGGTACATACCCTCAGCCCTGAGGGAGAACTACTCCCTCCTCGTTATGGAGAGCACCGGGATGATGAAGATAGCCACTGGGGAGGGATTCCCCCCTCCGGCAGGGTGCCGGAATGGGTCTAGATTGGTTTTCGGTGGCTACGGAGGCTTCTGGCGGCAGAACTCCCGATCTATTGTGCTCCCTGATCGTTTTAGGGTATATGGAGATATATAGGGGGAAGAAGTACGCCAGGGAGGCCACGATTGGCCCACGAGGGTGGAGGGCGTGCCCAGGGGGGTGGGCGCGCCCCCTGCCTCGTGGCCTCCTCGTAGATCCCCTGACGTGCACTCCAAGTCTTCTAGGCTTCTTCTGATCCAAAAATAAGTTCCTTGAAGTTTCAGGTCAATTGGACTCCGTTTGGTTTTCCTTTTCTGCGATATTCTAAAACAAGGTAAAAACAAAAACTGGCACTGGGCTCTGGGTTAATAGGTTAGTCCCAAAAATGATATAAAAGTGTATAATAAAGCCCTTAAACATCCCAAACAGTAGATAATATAGCATGGGGCAATCAAAAATTATAGATATGTTGGAGACGTATCACCCTACACCATAAATTGGTGGCTGCTCAAAGTTAGTGCACGACTTTTGTCGTTTGAGTGCAACCCACCTCGAAGCCTTTGAGAGAAAAATCCTTGCGAGGACAAAGCCCTAAACACCCAGAGCCAAAGAGTGTTAGGCGTCACTGAAGTCTTCCTGTCTGTGTGATCTGAAGACTTGTTACACTTGAGGACTGTGAATCCTCGAGCCGGCTAGGTGTTGCGTTCTGAGGATCCAAGAGTCATTGTGGATCGTCGGTGAACGAAGTCTGTGAAGGTTTGGAAGTCTACCTTGAAGACTTACCAGAGTGATTGGGCGAGGACTGGGTGTCCTTAGCTCAAGGGGAATAAGGTGAAGACATGGTCTTCTGAGTATAATCTCAGCCTCCCTAACCAGACGTACAGTTGTCACAGCAACTGGAACTGGTCCAACAAATCATTGTCTTCAATAAGCCACTGGTTCTATCCTCCCCATCTCTTTATTTACAGTTGGTCCTTGTGAAGTCATTGCCTGTTTGCATTGTCCATTTGTCTTCACTGTGTGACTGTTTGTTCAGATTGGTTTCATACTATCTTCCATCCTGATCCATACTGCCTAGTTTCTATTAGTCTTCATGCTCTCACTTCATTGAATACGTGACTATGGCTTGTCTAGTGTAGTCTACCTTCCGCTGCATGATTATAGGTTCATTTCTATCGTTTGTCTTTGAAACTCCCATGTTTTGAAGACTTTCATAAAAATCGCCTATTCACCCCCTCTAGTCGATAACTAGCCCTTTCACATAGTGATAGCACTTCTCGCGTATATCATTGTTTAGATGGATGACGTTGTAGTTGCAAGTATTTGAGACTTGCATGTATCGCTATTTTTGAGATGATGACAAGAGACCACTTTGTGTTGGATGATGATTATGATGAGACTATTTGTATGTATATGCTATGGTTACATTTGTGGTCTCGCAGCCATTTGTATGTGTATGATGATGACATTTGTATGTGCTAAAGATTCTTGTATAAAGCCTATTCAAATACAAAACAAATATGTAGAAAAAACAAAAACTAATAAAATTAGCAGTAGCGAGTGGAGAAAAGTTAGTAGCAGCATGTCTCTAGCAGTAGCGCGTCCTAGTAAAGTGCGCTAGAGCTATTAGCAGTAGCGCGCTTGCTTGCTCCTCGCTGCTGCTACCCTTGTATAGAAGTAGCGAAGGCACACACGCGCTGCTGCTACAGTTTAGCTGTAGCGCCGTATCAGTAGTGCGGGAACCCGCGCTACTGCTATACCTAGAACCCGCGCTGCTGCTAGGCTTTTCCCTAGTAGTGTACGCTGGGTTACCAGTTTGGTTAGCCATATATGGGTCGTAGAGTATGTGCATTCTATATTAATACATATTGTTTTGCCTTGTGGTGTGTTAGCAGTAACAAATTAATTCAGTTACTATATTTTCTAGTGTTGGTTACTACCAGGGGAAATGTGGTTGAGCGTAGTAGTAACTATGCGCCCTAATTATGGTACGTACCATGGAAGTTGTGAGTGCAACAATATTTCCATTACTATTGTTTGAACGTTCTTTTACTTATGTGCTTAAATTGTGATGCATGAAGGAGAAGTAGTCTGTGCAGGTGTAACCTAATTAGTACGATTACTATTTCTTTCACCTCATGTTACTATGCAACCAAATTATGGCGCAAGACAAGACGTGGTGGGTGAAATGGTAACCTAATTAATTGGGACTTTCTGTTGGAATGCCTTGAGATGAGAGGGTTCGGTACCATTTGGTGTAAGTGGATTAAAAGTGTCCTGGTCGATGGTACAGTTGGTGTTAAGCTGAACAACACCATGGGGCCTTATTTCAAAAGTTTTAAAGGGGTTAGGCAGAGAGACCCCGTGTCGCCGTTCTTGTTTAATATATTTGTCGAATGCTTATGTAAAATGGTTCCGCAAGCTCAGAAAAATAACTTGATTGTTGGGCTTGCACCGGATCTAATTGAAAATGGGGTGGCTATTCTGCAGTATGCAAATGACACTGTTCAATGCATAGAACATGATCCGGATAAGGCTGTGAACATGAAATTGCTGCTTTACATCTTTCAGCTCATGTCTGGGCTCAAGATTAACTTTCAGAAAAGTGAAATCCTGTGTGTGTGTCTGTGGGGGGGGGGGGGGGGGGGATGATGATATTCTTAGAACATATGCTGATATTTTTTATTATCAAATTGGAAATTGGACACTTTCCCATGAAATATCTTGGGGTTCCAGTGACATTTTCCTCCTTGCGAGTAGCTGACTAGGATTTTCTGGAGGCTAGATATATTAATAGATGTGATTCTGGATTGGGGGGCAATGCCTCTTCAGGAGGTCGTCTCACGCTGCTGAATGCTAATATTTCTAGCATTGCTTTTTTATTATATGTCTATGTTCCTCCTATCCAAAACCATTCTTGAAAGGATTGACAAGTGAAGAAGGAGATTCTTCTGGCACGTGACTAAGAATAAGAAACGCTACTATCTTGTCAAGTGGTCTAGAATATGTAGATCTAAGAGCAAAGAGGGCTTGCGTGTTAAGGACTTCAATAAGCAGAACTTAAGTATGCTTACTAAGTGGTGATGGAAGTTGGAAACTAAATCAGGCTTATGGCAGGATATTGTTAAAGCTAAATGCTTCTGCAGGGCCACGATGGCTGATGTCAAAATGAAAAACAATGACTCACCGTGCCGGAAAGCCATTATGAAGGTGAAGTATCTTTATATGGCAGGAAGGCAGGTGGTGATCCAATCAGGTGATATTACCAGGTTATGGATTGACCCCATTAGGGACAATATCCCTCTGGCCGAACAATTCCCTCGTTTATTCTCTATATGCAATTACCCTGAGTGCACAATTGATAAATGCTTAAATGTTGACCCCTCCTCTTTCTTTAGAAGCAGGTTGAGCACTAAACTTAGTGAACAGTGGATAATTGTGGGTAACATGGCCAGGGAAGCTTCTGTTTCAGAGGACAGTGATGTTATTAAATGGGGTCTAGGAGGGAGGACTTCATACACCACTAAGTCTGTGTATTCTCTCCTGGAGAAAAACATTGCTGGGTGTGATTACAGATGAATATGGAATGTCAGAATCCCATTGAAATTTCAAAAAAATTTATGGCAGTTATTTTACAATGTTGTCTTGATAGAGATGTGATGAAACATCGAGGTTGGAAAGGGAATCCTAAATGCTCCTTCTATGGGGGGCGGGAGACAACACAACACTTGTTTTTTACCTGTCCTGTTGTTAGGGTGACCTGGAGAACAGTGGCATGCATGTTCGGCACTTCTTTGTGCCCCGACAGTATTTGACAAGCTTATGTGTGGTGCTTTACCTTTTTCCCTGGTGGAGAAGAGTTTTACACAGCAGTGATTGCGGCTGTGTGTTGGGCGATTTGGTCTTGTCGCAACAGAGCTACTTTCGAATTCAAGCCGCTTAAAAACCCGTTTGAATGCATCTTTTCTGCTTGTGCTTTAATGTGTTACTGGGCAGGGCTGCTGAAGCAAGAAGATGCGGCGACCATGAGGGACGGGGCAAAGATGCTGAAGGAGAACCCATCGATGACGATGAGAATCTGCGCGGCAAGTCAAGAGGGAGCGGCGCGCTGAGACATACCCTACGCGCGGTGGATCCTGCGTTGTTGAGATGATCTGGACTAGCTGTGTTTTGTTAAATTCTTCCCCTGCGTGGGTCTGGTCTTTTGTTGCTCAGCTGTGAGCGGTTTGGTGCTTGGTGGGGGCTGTAGGCCCTGAAACTTAGTAACTGAGATATGGTGTCGTCGGGTTTTCGTCCCACGGTGGGTAATCTCGATGGCGAGTGCTCACAGTGGGTTTCCCGGCGATGCTTGAACTCGCTTTCCCCTTTTCTTCCTTTCTTTGGACTACTGTATTTCCATTATGTCGCAGTAATGAAAGGGGTTATGCCTGGTTTATATTTTACAATGATAGTTACTACGATTAGAAGAATGCGAGGGATTACTATTCTACTCCCTCCGTTCCTAAATACTTGTCTTTCTAGAGATTTCAACAAGTGGCTACGTACGGAGCAAAGTAAGTGAATCTAAACTCTAAAATATGTCTATGTACATCCGTATATTGTAGTCCATTTAAAATCTTTAGAAAGACAAATATTTAGAAAAGGAGGGAATAGCTATTTTACGAGGAATATAATAAAGCCTACTTTGCGGAGCAGAGTGTTGTGCGTGACTAGCAGTAACCATGTTAATTCCATTACTTTTTCTTGCATTCGGTTTTACCATGATGATTAGCGGGTTACACGGAGCTGCGGGACGGAGGTGAGGCGCATGAAGTGGTAACAGAAATTAAGTGTATTACCATATTTTCTACTTCTGTTTACTCTGTTAGCAGCCCCTCATGCAAAAAATTAAGGAGTATAGTATGTGTAACAACATAAAGGAATATTTTTATTTTGAACTGAACCACAAAAGAATTGGATCATCCATGACAGTTAGCTGTTGGGCGAGTGCGCACATGTTTTTTGTTTCTTCTTCTCTATCCAGGGAGAGTGCGCACATGTTGTCTAGTGACATTTCCGGGAAGCACCGTGCCGTGCCGGCCGAGACACTCCCGACGCGTGGCCCATCTATAAAACCATCTCCAGCAAGACGTTTCCTGCCATCAATCAGTTTGCCAGATCAACACCAACAGAAATCACATCCCAGCCACCGGGACCTTTTTTTTACACAGTACAGACGCAAGCGCTCATATAAACGCGTATACACTCACCCTTATAAACGCACACACGTACACTCTATCCCTATGAGTACCTCCGAGAGACTGAGCTGGCATATCATGTTGAGATTTTACGAAGTCACCGTAGGCGCCTCGTAGTCGACGGGAACGTCTCCTCCCACTGAAAGCGTATTGCCAGAATTCCTGAAATAAATCCAGAATAAATGCAAGCACCATGATTTAAACCTTGATGGGTTGTGGATACCACTGTCCACCGAACCATTTCAACCAGAGTTTGGTTCGCCCCAGCCACCAAGACTTGCCATTCGATCCGATCACCATAAAATATTATACCCTCAAACTTTTCGATCGGTTTATTACTTGTCCAATAGCCACCACCATGAGCTCTCGGATGGCCGGAGCCACGCTGCTGCGCCACCTGGGTCCCCGCCTCTTCACCGCCGCCGACCCGGCGTCCGGGCTCGCTGCGAGCGCGAGGGGCATCATGCCCGCCGCCGCGAGGATCTTCCCCGCGCGGATGGCCAGCACCGAGGCCGCCGCCCCGCATGCCAAACAAGAAGAAGCCACCGAAAAGCCCCAGGGCGCAACAACGCCGGAGCACAACAAGAAGGCCGTGGTGAGCTACTGGGGCATCGAGCCGCGGAAGCTCGTGAAGGACGACGGCACGGAGTGGACGTGGTTCTCCTTCAGGCCGTGGGACACCTACCGCCCGGACACGTCCATCGACATGGCCAAGCACCACGAGCCCAGGGCGGTGGCGGACAAGGTGGCGTACCTCATCGTGCGGACGCTGCGCGCGGGCAGCGACCTCTTCTTCCAGCGCCGGCACGCCAGCCACGCGCTGCTGCTGGAGATGGTGGCGGCGGTGCCGCCCATGGTGGGCGGCGTGCTGCTGCACCTGCGCTCGCTCCGCCGCTTCGAGCACAGCAGCGGCTGGATCCGCGCGCTCATGGAGGAGGCCGAGAACGAGCGCATGCACCTCATGACCTTCATGGAGGTGACGCAGCCGCTGTGGTGGGAGCGCGCGCTCGTGCTCGCCACTCAGGGCGTCTTCTTCAACGCCTACTTCGTCGGCTACCTCGTCTCCCCCAAGTTCGCGCACCGCTTCGTTGGCTACCTCGAGGAGGAGGCCGTCCACTCCTACACCAAATACCTCAAGGACCTCGAGGCCGGCTTGATCGAGAACACGCCCGCGCCGGCCATCGCCATAGATTACTGGCGCCTCCCCGCCGACGCCAGGCTCAAGGACGTCGTCACCGCCGTGCGCGCCGACGAGGCGCATCACCGTGACGCCAACCACTACGCATCGGACATCCATTACCAGGGAATGACGCTGAATCAGACGCCTGCGCCACTCGGCTACCACTGATCAGTTCAATGGACGACCATAGATCGATGCCTGCTCAGTCCACCGCTGTCATCTACTACCACTGTCGCCGACGTTTGTCCCGTTAGTTTGAGAAGATGGATTGTTGCGCGCGCAGTATGTTTATGTCTATGAGTTTTGTGTCACTTTGTACCCAAAGATATGTTTTGTAAGCTGGTAATTCTTGTAAATATGATTTGATTACTTTTCTTGAAAAAAAACATGTGACATTTGGGTACAAAGTGATACTATTACTTGTGAATAACATATTTTTAACGGATATTCAATATGCATGCTTTCCTAGGCAAAATGCCACCCACCAAAACATCTCATCGTTAAAGCTCTTAAATCATAAAATCTAAATGGATTTACATATTGACAGCTTGTTGATAAAACTAACGCCATATATGCTCTCTGATCTATTACTATTTGCACTGACCATGTTTAGATGAATGATCTCCAAGAGAGATGTGTGTATGTTAGTTGGGTTTAACCTTGACAGTTATCTATCTCACTGACAGAAAGAGAGAAAAATCTTCTATTATGTCATTTCCACTAATTAAGGATGAAACGATAGCTGCCTAGTTGTCTCGGTGATGAGTTGGAGGTAAGAGAATATATTGTCATTAAAAGATAGCTGCCTAGTTGCCTCGGTGATGAGTTAGAGGTAAAGAGAATATATTGTCAACATTACGTTACTCTCTGTTTAATGCAATATTCTATTTTTACTTAATACTCCTAGAGATGCATGCTGGATAGCATTCTCGAGCGGAGTGTTAGCTGTAGATGTAGTTGGATAACAGTCTAGAGATATAGGGACGTAATGACTATATGAAATCATGACGTATATTATCAATCATAAAAATGCAATTAATCGATACACAACTGTAATTTGTTCACCACATAGATGCTATGTTTTTTTTCCAGAGATGCCACTAGTGAAGTTATGGATCCCGGTCCGTTATTCCTCATAATCATGACCTCGATCACTTGTGTTGTTATTCTTACCGTTTTTATTTTTTGTTTTATAGATCATGTGATACGCTTATCTTTGTAACGATCAAAGCTGCGGAGATTGATAACCTCATTAGACAAGTTGGGGCCAAGAAGTTCTTAATTCTATGCAAGTATTGATAATTAACTCGTAACTTGAGCACCCCAAGGATTGACAACATTGGTTCTTCACTGAGGAAAATTTGTTGCTTTCTACAAACCCCTACTCTTCGTGGTTCAACGATTTTCTATAAATATAATAGGAAGTGCTAAACCGAAGGCTTGACAAATCATGAGAACTGATTCGAAGTTGTGAAAGTATTTATCCACCACCCTTGCCATATCCTCATGATCAACATATATGGATCCATCCATCTTGAGCTTGCCGACAAAATTCTTGCACTTCATGTTATTGGCATGTAGGTGAAAGAACCGTTTGTTCGCGCCCCTTCCTTCGGAGAGAGCAACCTGGATTAATGGTGCACCGAGGTCATCTTGAGTTGGCGCTGGACCTAACAATTTCTTGTTGAGCAATTTGTGTAGAGCCCTCTCATGCGCAGAAAGAGGCCCGGACTCCATAGCAACAAGCGCAAGATCAACTCAGTGGCAATCCAAATCTAGATCTTGGTATTACCTATGAAATTTTCAATCTAGCTTTTCAATCGTCCGGCCGCAACCCTCTTTTTAGCAGGCACCCTCTTAAATAGATTTTTAATTTGCGTGTAGGATATCCATACGCCAGGTACCACATCCTTGAAGCATGGCACGTTTGGCCAATAGGACTCAAATTAGAAGCGGCTGGCAGAGTGGAGATCAACGACAAGATCCATTAGTAGCGGGTAGTGATCATAAGCATGGTTTTGGTTATCGATATGATATTTTCTTTACCTTAAGACGGAATTTGTGGATATGCTGGCTATCAAAAAATACTGCACAACTATCACTTGAAATATTTCAAACAAAAATTAAATAAAAAATTCTAGCTTATAAAAATAGGTATCGAAATCCCTTGATAAAGAATTATGAGGCTTACATGATGGTAGCCCCTCTAGGTTAAACATGTTTGCACATTATTGTGAACTTATGTCTGTAGTTAGTACTCCTTGTGACAACATCTTCTAGTATGGGGCGATGGAGTAGATAAAAATAGAAAAAAATATACATCTTGGGACTCAAACTTGCTAACGTGTCGATGCGGAGGGCACACTCTCTCACCCCTGTACTGAAGGAAATATGCCTTAGAGGCAATAATAAACTTCTTATTTATATTTCCTTATATCATGATAAATGTTTATTATTCATGCTAGAATTATATTAACCGGAAACTTAGTACAAGTGTGAATACATAGACAAACAAAGTGTCCCTAGTATGCCTCTACTAGACTAGCTAGTTAATCAAAGATGGTTAAGTTTTCTGACCATAGACATGTGTTGTCATTTGATGAACGGGATCACATCATTAGAGAATGATGTGATGGACAATACTCATCCGTTAGCTTAGCATAATGATCATTTAGTTTTATTGCTATTGCTTTCATCATGACTTATACATGTTCCTTTGACTGAGATTATGCAACTCTCGAATACCGGAGGAACACCTTGTGTGCTATCAAACGTCACAACGTAACTGGGTGATTATAAAGATGCTCCAAAGGTGTCTCTGAAGGTGTTTGTTGGGTTGGCATAGATCGAGATTAGGATTTGTCACTCCGAGTATCGGAGAGGTATCTCTGGGCCCTCTCGGTAATGCACATCACTATAAGCCTTGCAAGCAATGTGACTAATGAGTTAGTTATGGGATGATGCATTACGGAACGAGTAAAGAGACTTGCCGGTAACGAGATTGAACTAGGAATGATGATACCGACGATCGAATCTCGGGCAAGTAACATACCGATGACAAAGGGAACAACGTGTGTTGTTATGCGGTTTGACCGATAAAGATCTTCGTAGAATATGTAGGAGCCAATATGAGCATCCAGGTTCCGCTATTGGTTATTGACCAGAGATGTGTCTCGGTCATGTCTACATAGTTCTCGAACCCGTAGGGTCCGCACGCTTAACGTTCGATGACGATTTGTATTATGAGTTATGTGATTTGATGTACCGAAGTTTGTTCGGAGTCCCGGATGACATCACGGTCATGACGAGGAGTCTCGAAATGGTCGAGAGGTAAAGATTCATATATTGGAAGGTTGCATTCGGACATCGGAATGGTTCCGAGTGATTCGGGCATTTTCCGGGAGTACCGGAGGTTACCGGAACCCCCAGGGGAAAGATATGGGCCTTATGGGCCATAGGAGGGAGGCTAACCAGCCCACAAGGGAGGAGGCCTAATTGGACTTGGGAGGGGGGTGCCACCCCCTTTTCTTCTCCTACTCCCTCTCCTTCCCCTTTTCCCCCTCAAGTAGAAGGAAAAAAGGGTGGGGTTGAATCCTAGTAGGACTCCCCTCTCCCTGGTGCGCCCCTTGTTGGCCGGCCTCCTCCTCCCCTCCTTTATATACGGGGGCAGGGGCACCCCAAAGACACACAAGTTGATCTTTAGCCGTGTGCGGTGCCCCCCTCCACAGTTTTCCACCTCGGCCATATTGTCGTAGTGCTTAGGCGAAGCTCTGCGTCGGTAACTTCATCATCACAGTCACCACTCCGTCGTGCTAACGAAACTCTCCCTCGGCCTCAGCTGGATCAAGAGTACGAGGGACATCACCAAGCTGAACGTGTGCAGATCGCGGAGGTATAGTGCGTTCGGTACTTGATCGGTTGGATCGCGAAGACGTTTGACTACATCAACCGCGTTACTAAACGCTTCCGCTTTCGGTCTACGAGGGTACGTGGACACACTCTCCCCGCTCGTTGCTATGCTTCTCCTAGATAGATCTTGCGTGATCGTAGGCAAAAAATTTGAAATACTAAGTTCCCCAGCAGTGGCATCTGAGCCAGGTCTATGCGTAGATGTTATATGCACGAGTAGAACACAAAGAGTTGTGGGCGATAATAGTCATACTGCTTACCAGCATGTCATACTTTGGTTCGGCGGTATTGTTGGATGAAGCGGCCCAGACCGACATTACATGACCGCGTTCATGATACTGGTTCTACCGATGTGCTTCGCACACAGGTGGCTAGTGGGTGTCTGTTTCTCCAACTTTAGTTGAATCAAGTTTGACTACGCCCGGTCCTTGTTGAAGGTTAAAACAGCACACTTGACGAAAATTCGTTGTGGTTTTGATGCGTAGGTAAGAACGGTTCTTGCTAGAAGCCCATAGCAGCCATGTAAAACTTGCAACAACAAAGTAGAGGACGTCTAACTTGTTTTTGCAGGACTTGCTGTGATGTGATATGGTAAGACGTGATGATACATAAACTGTTGTATGAGATGATCATGTTTTTTAACAGTTATCGGCAACTGGCAGGAGCCATATGGTTGTTGCTTTATTGTATGAAATGCAATTGCCATGTAATTGCTTTACTTTATCACTAAGCGATAGCGATAGTCGTAGAAGCAATAGTTGGCGAGACGACAATAATGCTTTGATGGAGATCAAGGTGTCAAGCCGATGACGATGCTGATCGTGCTTTGGAGATGATCAAAGGCACAAGATGATGATGGCCATATCATATCACTTATATTGATTGCATGTGATGTTTATCCTTTATGCATCTTATTTTGCTTAGTACGGCGGTAGCATTATAAGATGATCTCTCACTAAATTTCAAGGTATAAGTGTTCTCCCTGAGTATGCACCGTTGCGACAGTTCTTTGTGCTGAGACACCACATGATGGTCGGGTGTGATAAGCTCTACGTTCACATACAACGGGTGCAAGCCAGTTTTGCACACGCAGAATAATCGGGTTAAACTTGACGAGCCTAGCATATGCAGATATGGCCTTGGAACACTAAGACCGAAAGGTCGAGCGTGAATCATATAGTAGATATGATCAACATAGTGATGTTCACCATTGTAAACTTCTCCATCTCACGTGATGATCGGACATAGTTTAGTTGATATGGATCACGTGATCATTTAGATTACTAGAAGGATGTCTATCTAAGTGGGAGTTCTTAAGTAATATGATTAACTGAACTTTAATTTATCATGAACTTAGTCCTGATAGTATTTGCATAACTATGTTGTAGATCAATAGCTCGTGATGTAGCTCCCCGTTTATTTTTAATATGTTCCTAGAGAAAAACTGTGTTGAAAGATGATAGTAGCAATGATGTGGACTAGGTCCTTGACCTGAGGATTATCCTCGTTGCTGCACAAAAGAATTATGTCCTTGATGCACCGCTAGGTGACGGACCTATTGCAGGAGCAAATGCAGACGTTATGAACGTTTGGCAAGCTCGGTATGATAACTAATTGATAATTTAGTGCACCATGCTTTACGGCTTAGTACTGTGACTTCAAAAACGTTTTGAACACCACGGAGCATATAAGATGTTCCAAGAGCTGAAATTGGTATTTCAGACTCATGCCCGAGTCGAGAGGTATGAGACATCTGACAAGTACTTTGCCAACAAGATGGAGGAGAATAGCTCAACCAGTGAGCATGTGCTCAGATTGTCAGAGTACTACAATCTCTTGAATCAAGTGGGAGTTAATCTTCCAGATAAAATAGTGATTGACAGAGTTCTCTAGTCACTATCACCAAGTTACTAGAACTTCGTGATGAACTATAATATGCAAGGGATGACTAAAACGATTCCCGAGCTCTTAGTGATGCTGAATTCGACGAAGGTAGAAATCAAGAAAAGCATCAAATGTTGATGGTTGACAAGACTACTAGTTTCAATTAAAAGGGCAAGGGAAAGAAAGGGAACTTCAAGAAGAATGGCAAGCAAGTTGCCAATCCCATGAAGAGGCTCAAAGCTAGACCCAAGCCTGAAACTGAGTGCTTCTACTGTGAAGGAAATGGTCACTGGAAGCGGAACTGCCCCAAATACTTGGTGGATAAGAAGGATGGCAAAGTGAAAAAAAGTATATATGATATACATGTTATTGATGTGTACTTTACTAGTGTTCATAGTAGCCCCTGGGTATTTGATACTGGTTCAGTTGCTATGATTAGTAACTCAAAACAGGAGTTACAAAATGAACAAAGACTAGTTGAGGGCAAGTTGACGATGTGTGTTGGAAGTGATTCCAAGGTTGATAAGATCACCATCGCACACTCCCTTTACCTTCGGGATTAGTGTTGAACCTAAAATAAATGTTATTTGGTGTTTGCGTTGAGCATAATATGATTAGACCATGTTTATTGCAATACGGTTATTCATTTAAGTCAAAGAATAATTGTTATTCTGTTTACATGAATAAAACCTTCTGTAGTCATACACCTGAGGTGAATGGTTTATTGAATCTCGATCGTAGTGATACACATATTTATAATATTGATGCCAAAAGATGCAAAGTTGATAATGATAGTGCAACATATTTGTGGCACTGCCGTTTAGGTCATATTGGTGTAAAGCGCATGAAGAAACTCCATACTGATGGGCTTTTGGAATCACTTGATGTTTGCGAACCATGCCTCATGGGCAAGATGACTAAGACACTGTTCTCCGGAACAATGGAGCGAGCAACGGACTTATTGAAAATAATACATACTGATGTATGTGGTCCGATGAGTGTTGATGCTAGCAGCAGGTATCGTTATTTTCTGACCTTCACAGATGATTTGAGCAGATATGGGTATATCTACTTGATGAAACATAAGTCTGAAACATTTGAAAAGTTCAAAGAATTTCAGAGTGAAGTGGAAAATCATCATAACAAGAAAATAAAGTTTCTACGATCTGATCGTGGAGGTGAATATTTGAGTTACGAGTTTGGCCTTCATTTGAGACAATGTGGAATAGTTTCGCAACTCACGCCACCTGGAACCACAATGTAATGGTGTGTCCGAATGTCATAACCTTACTTTATTAGATATGGTGCGATCTATGATGTCTCTTACCGATTTATCACAATCGTTTTGGGCTTATGCATTAGAGACAACTGCATTCACGTTAAATAGGGCACCATCTAAATCCGTTGAGACGACACCATATGAACTGTGGTTTAGCAAGAAACCTAAGATGTCGTTTCTTAAAGTTTGGGGCTGCGATGCTTATGTGAAAAAGCTTCAACCTGATAAGTTCGAACCCAAATTGGAGAAATGTGTCTTCATAGGATACCCAAAGGAGACTATTGGGTACACCATCACAGATCCGAAGGCAAGATATTCATTGCTAAGAATGGATCCTTTCTAGAGAAGGAGTTTCTCTCGAAAAAAGTGAGTGGGAGGAAAGCAGAACTTGATGAGGTAATTGTACCTTCTCTCAAGTTGGAAAGTAGTTTATCACAGAAATCAGTTCCGATGATGCCTACACTAATTAGTGAGGAAGCTAATGATGATGATCATGAAACTTCAGATCAAGTTAATACCGAACCTCGTAGGTCAACCAGAGTAGGGTCTGCACCAGAGTGGTACGACAATCCTGTTCTGGAAGTCATGTTACAAGACCATGATGAACCTACGAACTATGAGGAAGCGATGATGAGCCCAGATTCCAACAGATGACTTGAGGCCATGAAATCTGAGATAGAACCCATGTATGAGAACAAAGTATGGACTTTGGTGGACTTGCCCGATGATCGGCAAGTCATTGATAATAAATGGATCTTCAAGAGGAAGACGAACATTGATAGTAGTGTTACTATCTACAAAGCTCGGCTTGTCGAAAAGTTTTTTTTTGACAAGTTCAAGATGTTGACTACGATGAGATTTTCTCACTCGTATCGATGCTTAAAGTCTGTCTGAATCATGTTAGCAATTGCCACATTTTATGAAATCTGACAAATGGATGTCAAAACCACATTACTTAATGGATTTCTTAAAGAAGAGTTGTATATGATACAACAAGAAGGTTTTGTCAGTCCTAAAGGTGCTAACAAAGTGTGCAAGCTCCAGCGATCCATCTATGGACTGGTGCAAGCATCTCGGAGTTGGAATATACGCTTTGATGAGTTGATCAAAGCATATAGTTTAATACAGACTTGCGGTGAAGCCTGTATTTACAAGAAAGTGAGTGGGAGCACTACAACATTTCTAATAAGTATATGTGAATGACATATTGTTGATCGGAAATAATGTAGAATTTTTTGGAAAGCATAAAGGAGTGTTTGAAAGGAGTTTTTCAAAGAAAGACCTCGGTGAAGCTGCTTACATATTGAGCATCAAGATCTATAAAGATAGATCAAGACGCTTGATAATTTTTTTCAATGAGTACATACCTTGACAAGTTTTTGAAGAAGTTCAAAATGGAACAGTCAAAGAAGGAGTTCTTGCCTGTGTTGCAAGGTGTGAAGTTGAGTAAATTCTGAAAACCCGACCACGGCAGAAAATAGAAAAAGAATGAAAAGTCATTCCCCATGCCTCAGTCATAGGTTCTATAAAGTATGCTATGCTGTGCACCGGATCTATTGTGTACCTCACCATGAGTTTGGCAAGAGGGTACAATAGTGATCCAGGAGTGGATCACTGGACAACGGTCAAAATTATCCTTAGCGAAATAAGGAAATGTTTCTCAGTTATGGAGGTGACAAAGCGTTAGTCGTAAAGAATTACGTTGATGCAAGCTTTGACACCAATCTGGATGAATCTAAGTCTCGATCTAGATACATATTGAAAGTGGGAGCAATTAGCTAGAGTAGCTCGGTGTAGAGTATTGTAGACATAGAAATTTGCAAAATACATACGGATCTGAATGTTGCATACTCGTAGACTAAAATTCCCCTCACAGGCAAAACATGATCATACCTTATTACTCTTGGGTGTTAATCACATAGCGATGTGAACTAGATTATTGACTCTAGTAAACCTTTTTGAGTGTTGACCACATGGCGATGTGAACTATGGGTATTAATCACATAAAGATGTGAACTATTAGTGTTAAATCACATGGCGATGTGAACTAGATTATTGACTCTAGTACAAGTGGGAGACTGAAGTAATATGCCGTAGAGGCAATAATGAAGTTGTTATTTATATTTCCTTATATCATATGATAAAAATGTTCATTATTCATGCTAGAATTGTATTAACCGAAAATTAGAGCATCTCCAGCCGTTGGCCCCCCAGGAGGCGCTAAAAATCGCCCCCTGGGGGCGCACTGGCGCAAAACGCGCGCTGGGGGCGTGATGCCACCCAGTCGTGGCGCCCAGTGCAGCACAAACATGGCGCAAATTCATACATATTTTGGCGAGTTCATACCAAATTCAACCAAACACGGCGAGAGTTCATACATATTTAAAATATTTTACAAAAAAGAAAAAAACACAACTAGGCCCGCCGTCTCCCTCGCCTCGCCGCTCGTCGCCGTTCTACATGCCGAGGAGGCTGTAGAACCGTGTGTAGTCGCAGCCGCCGCCGCCGCCGCCGTCGTCGTCGTCGCCTCCGCCGGGGCCGCAGTCCCTACTGCAACCCTCCCCCGGTTGGCGCGGCGGGTTGGATGGTCCGGCGGCGTCCTCATAGTCGCTGTCGAGGATGACGGCGCCGTGCTTGTCCTCGTGCCCATGCTTGCGGGCGGCGATCTCCTCCAGGGCCCGGCTGCCGGACCATCTCGTCGCGGAGGTAGTCGTCGCGCGCCCACCATAGGGCGTACTCATCGGAGAAGCCACGCCGGGCTAGCTCCTCGTACTCCGGGGGAGGCTGGGCTCCGGTTTCGGCGCGACGAGGACGAGGCGGCCAGAGGGGGGGTGGAGTCGGCGATGCGGACACCGGAGCTGCAGGTGCTCCGGCTGACAGGCGTGTCCTGGAGCTCCGGCTTGACGGGGCGGAGGCAGGGAGAGCCGGTCGACCGAC
>NC_057797.1:693942090-693988012 GCF_018294505.1 Triticum aestivum
CACGAGCTCCCACGACAGTGAGAGAAGGATGGGGCTCGGGGTACTCCAGCCTCGGCGTGTTGCCGCCCTTGATGTACTCGAGGACGGGCTCCAGCGTGCGGCCGGTCACGCCCCACCATCGGCGCCGCCCCTTGGAGTTGAGCCTGCCGGAGGGCACGACGCCGTTGGTAGCCTCGAGCTGCTCAGCTTGACGGCGGCGAAAATACGGCTCCCAGAGCGGGCTGTCGGGGACGTAGCGCAGCCCCTCCCTCGCCGCCCGCGGTAGGGAGGCGCGGATACGCGCGATCTCCGCACGCCGCGCCGCCCCGATGGGCGGTGGTGGCACCGGGACCCCACCGGCGCTGATTGTCCACGCCCCGGGCACCCGCATGTCCGGCGGGACCGAGTACTCGGCCTCGAAGAGGAGCCGAGCTTCGTCCTCATGAAGATGGCGGCGGCCGAAGCCGTTCGCCGTCGCTTGGGAATCGTTTGTCCATTGCGACGGCGAGGGGATGACGAGGGGAGAGGGGGAAGGGGAGAGAGGGCGCGTCGGCGGTTGAGAGCGCGCGTTGGCGGTGGAGACTGTGTGCGTGCCACCAGCGCGCTGGGGTCGTCTTATATAGGCGGAGGCGCCGCGAGCATGCGTGGCCGCCACGTCTACGCGTGGCATGCGCGGGGACGTGCGTGGTCACGCCTTCACTGCGCCGCCCGTGAGGCATCAATGGCGGAGGCTGACCGGCGCGCCAGCGCGCGGCAGCTTTGGCATTGATTCGCCGCGGGAAACGAGGCGATGAGGATGATGAAGCGGCAAGAAGCGAGACGAGTCGCTGGCGAGGAGGGCCCGCGGCTCTTTCGCGCCAAAAACGATTCGCCCGGCGCCCCCGAGCGCCCCCAGCACGCCGGGTTCGGGTTGGGTCCGCCCGCGCCGGCGAAAATTGGGCCCTTGGGGCCGCGACTGGGCCGATTTTTTGGCGCCAGCGGCCGAAAAGTCGCCTGAGGGGCCTTGTTGGGGACGCGGCTGGAGATGCTCTTAGTACATGTGTGAATACATAGACAAACAGAGTGTCCCTGTTATGCCTCTACTAGACTAGCTCGTTAATCAAAGATGGTTATGTTTCCTGACCATAGACATGTATTGTCATTTGATGAACCAGATCACATTATTAAAGAATGATGTGATGGACAAGACCCATCCGTTAGCTTAGCATAATGATCGTTTAGTTTTATTGCTATTGCTTTCATCATGACTTATACATGTTCGTCTGACTATGAGATTATGCAACTCCCGAATACCGGAGTAACACCTTGTGTGCTATCAAACGTCACAACGTAACTGGGTGATTATAAAGATGCTCTACAGGTGTCTCCGAAGGTGTTTGTTGGGTTGGCATAGATCGAGATTAGGATTTGTTACTCCGAGTATCGGATAGGTATCTCTAGGCCCTCTTGGTAATGCACATCACTATAAGCCTTGCAAGCAATGTGACTAATGAGTTAGTTACGGGATGATGCACTACGGAACGAGTAAACAGACTTGCCAGTAACGAGATTGAACTAGGTATGATGATAGCGACGATCGAACCTCGGGCAAGTAACATACCGATGACAAAGGGAACAACGTATGTTGTTATGCGGTTTGACCGATAAAGATCTTTGAGGGAGTCCTGGATTAGGGGGTGTCCAGATGGCCGGACTATACCTTCAGCCGGACTGCTGGACTATGAAGATGCAAGATTGAAGACTTCGTCCTGTGTCCGGAAGGGACTTTCCTTGGCGTGGAAGGCAAGCTTGGCGATACGGATATGTAGATCTCCTACCATTGTAACCGACTCTGTGTAACCCTAACCCTCTCCGGTGTCTATATAAACCGGAGGGTTTTAGTCCGTAGGACAACACAATAATCATACCATAGGCTAGCTTCTAGGGTTTAGCCTCCTTGATCTCGTGGTAGATCTACTCTTGTACTACCCATATCATCAATATTAATCAAGCATGACGTAGGGTTTTACCTCCATCAAGAGGGCCTGAACCTGGGTAAAACATCGTGTCCCTTGTCTCATGTTACCATCCGCCTAGACGCACAGTTCGGGACCCCCTACCCGAGATCCGCCGGTTTTGACACCGACATTGGTGCTTTCATTGAGAGTTCCTCTGTGTCGTCACTTTTAGGCCCGATGGCTCCTCCGATCATCAATAGCGATGCAGTCCAGGGTGAGACTTTTCTCCCAGAAGAGATCTTCGTCTTCGGCGGCTTCACACTGCGGGCCAATTCGCTTGGCTATCTGGAGCAGATCGAAAGCTACGCCCCTGGCCATCAGGTCAGGTTTGGAAGTTTAAACTACATGGCTGACGTCCGCGGGGACTTGATCTTCGGCGGATTCGAGCCACAGCCGAGCGCGCTGCACTGTCACGATGGGCATGATCTAGCTCTGCCGTCGAACAGTGCCCTGGAGGCCGCACTTGCGTCGGCTCCGACCCTTAATTCGGAGCCAACTTCGCCGATCGAGGACGGGTGGTTGGACGCCGCCTCGGGAGCTGCGATCGCAACGGCGATTGAGCCGAACGTCAGCCCCGCACTCCGCAAGGCTCATGGCTCCAAGGGGCCGGACTCCTCTCCAAACTCCGAGCCCTCCGCGCCCCTGCCGATCGAATCCAATTGGGCGCCTATTATGGAGTTCACCGCCGCGGACATCTTTCAGCACTCGCCCTTCGGCGATATTCTGAAGTCACTAAAGTCTCTCTCTTTATCAGGAGAGCCCTGGCCGAACTACACTGAACAAATTTCAATAAACTCTAGCACTGGAAGGTTTCTATAAGAATTAACAATACAAAATGTAAAGGTAACAAGTTTTAGCATTGGTATACTAGTTGTGCATGAGCATTAAACCAAATACAAAAGTCTGAAGGTAACTAGCATTATTAACTAATGACAGTATAAAAAATTGCAAACCATGTACCTCCAAGGTAAATATCATTTCAAACTCGGGGGGACCTTAAAAATTGCTATCCCAATCTTGATAATTGATCAAACATAAAAACTTGATCGAACGAATCAAGAGAACAGCCAGAGGAGGAGGTGCCCACTCTTGACCTTTCCTCTTGTCTTCATAATTGTCTGTGCAGTTTAACCAAAATAAAATGACATCAGCGCCTTGGCATTTTGGTGACACTGTACAAAAAAAATTAACTTATCTCATGAAAGTGAGGTATGTGATCTATAAGCATTAACAATGCAAAAATCTGAAGGTAGTAACAAGTTTCATCGTTGGTATACTGGTTGTGCAACATCATTAGAATGCCTTAGCTGAAAAATCTTTAATACATCCACAATCAACAGCTAACCCTGAAATAATCCAGTGACATTTAATGGCATTGCTTCAATTTATCGGTGGCATTAGACTGAGAGCGGCATTAGTTAAATGTGGCATCACTTTAGCAGTAGCATTGCTTGACTTGACTGCTGGCGTTATACTAACAGCAAAAAAAGTGGCAATAAGAGCATGGGAGGCCCATTCGGACAGTGGGCGCACCAGTACAATGTACCTCTACGGACGCAGAGTGGTGAGGGAGGTATGGTTGCCCAGAGCAACAAATATCCAGGCAGCATATGTGGATTACATCCCATTTTTATTCTCTTTAGCCCCCTTTTTCCTATGCGAGGACAACAAACCGATTGACTTGGTCATTCTCTATTGCGTTGTCATGCCTTTCTACCCTTCTTCAACCAAGAGACACGAGACTCGTTCCTTAGCTACTGATTTTCCCCTTTTCAACCTAGATGCGGGTTCCATGCCTACTCTCTTGGACAGTACAATCTCCCTTCCTTTCCTTATTCAACCCAGACATGGATTAGTCTGCATGAAGTAGGGTTTCCTTTAACAGTGCAAATTATGGTTTTCGTCTGCATGGCCAGCAGAGCAGAGGATAGCAAAATGGGAAGATGGTGAAGTGGAAAAAGATCCACATGCAATGACGTGGCAGATGGGGAAATAGAACAAGGTTATGGTTCGAAAAGAGGTAGCATACCTGAGGGTCGGCGGGAAGTGGCTTCGCTCGTGGTCGTCGTCCTCCGCACACACTACGACAGCGAGCTTGGGGACGGAGGCCATCCTGCGTGGGCGCTAGGTCTGAGAGGACGGCCTTGTCGTTAGTGCGTGACCTCGCTCGCCGACAACGAGTGCGTCAACGCTGCACGTCCTTTTCTTCCCCGGCGGATCTGTGACCACCGGTGAGGAGGGAGAGAGGGGCCGTCTTTTTTAGATCTGGAGAGAGGGTGGTAGTGTGAGAAGCAAGTGGGCAGCCCTTAGCAAGAAAGCGCTGAAGCTCCGGCCTGTATATCTTTTTTATACTACTAGTACTGGAGGTGGAGTAGTGGTAGAGTAGTTTATATTTTCTCTGCGTACAGTACCAGTTAGTCGTGCTTCAAAACTGATCGGCACGCCATTAAAAAAATAAAGGTCGATAACTAATGCGGCACCTCGGGCCAACGCGGCCAGATCGCATTTGGCACGAGAAATTACACACCATGTTTCGTGACATGTGGTCCCGTTCCAACATATCAGTGAGACGACGGCGAGTAGTAGGAGTATTTCCGAATGGACGTGTAGGCCGGGGCGCCTCTTCGTGAACCGTGGCAAACTCGCAACCGTCCACCGACTCTTCGCCTTTCCCTCTCGATTTGGAACTACTGTCGCACGCTCTTCCTCTCCCTCCTCCATTTTCCTTCAGCCCTTCACCCTTTCTTCTGCCATTGTTCGATCGTCTTTTCCATGGAGGGAACAGGCCGAAAACGACCCCGTTATTCTTGCCCCGATCTGAAAGATGACGTGGTGGAGGAACTCATTGATCGGTGCGACGTCATCACCTCGGCTAGCATGGCAGGTTCGTTCAAGCCCATTCTCGACTCAACTAATAACATCATTACAAGGAACCCAAGAGTCAAGGAGCGGTTTGATCTCCCCTATCTTCTTCGCCGTGACCCTGATGACTGGCACCGGCACGACGGAGGCCTCGCCCTGTGCAAGTTGAAGCCGCTTGATAATGATACATATGATGTTAAGATGCCATCACTTGAGGGCAAGGCTTGGGCGGGCGCAAATGGAGATTGGGTTGTTTACATTGGGTCCAACTGCGAGTGGGAACTTGTGAATGTGTACACTCGTGACCGGGTTCCACTTCCAAAAATCTCAGCAGACTGCCCAGAGGGTGAGCACACCGGTATTGTATGCACGTTCAAATACGATCATGGTGACTGTCTTCTACGGAAGATAGCAATTTGTCGAGTTCCCAACCGCTCTTGGAATTACAACAACTATGAAGTTGTTGCTATCTTCGACAAGCTTGTTGTCGTCCTTAGTGGTTTGACTCGATGGATATTGCTCAAAAATCAGTTTCTGTACACGGATGAGTACTGTGATGCAATTCAATACGAGGGCCTTGTGTTTGCTGCCACCACTCGTGGCACTGTTTTGCATGGTATCCTCGTAGTTTCGGTACGTTTGTCTTCCATCGTAATTATAATTGTTTCATCCACATGCATGCAGGTTAGCAAGTTTCCCTTTACTAATTAACCTTCTTCTTGTGTTTCCAAGGTCTTGTGAACATCCCACCACCTATACTTGAAATTTTTTATAAACAAGGGGGAGATGACGATGGTGATGATCACGAGCATGAGGACGAGCAGCGCCCATATACTCTGTGGCGCCTGGCAACTAATTATGATGGATCACCTCTTCTTGTGTGTATACAGCCCACTGATGATGTTACTGCTAAGGAAGCAGGTGTCTCCCATGGTCACACTCTCCGGACCTATTCCAACACCCGTTGCATGGTATTCGGGATGGATACTAGTGTGCTAGCGCCAACTCCTTCTCCCTGGTATAGAACTGATAGTCTTGGAGAAAACTCGCTCTTCCTTGGACAAAACTATCCGATGATGGTGAAAGGCGATCCAACTGCGGTTGACACAATGTTACTAGTACCATTTATGAGAAGAAACTGTGTCTATACCTCAGACATTTGGGTGGTTCCCTACCCTGGTACTGATATAGTAGGCTGCTTCAGCCTGGATGATCAGTCCTACGTTGGTCTCCAGATCGACAATGGATGGCCCGTCCCAGAGAATCACTTGTGGTTCAAAGCAAGCGTTTCCAACGCCGAGGAATGGTTGAGTTGAAGTTCATTTCATTGCTTGTTATTTGTTGTGTGGTGAAAACTTTAGTATTTATAATGTATCCTCGTTGTTGATGTGGGTTGATGACCTGTTGTATGTAATAAAATGATATGCCTGTGATAAACTTACTAAATTTATGAATGGCTTTCGAGTCGCTTCTCTGAGTGAGTGGTGCGACGAGGCAAAAAAATATTTTCCGAATACATAATTGTACGTGTATTGCAACAGGTTATCGGATGAGGCCAATCAACAATAGTAGTACACTATTTGTACTAGCTTCACATGCTTCGCGCGTCAGGCGGGTGTTTTTACTGTGGGATCCCTTTTACTGTAGCCATATGTTAATGTGTTCGCTGTACGTAACCAGCACCTCGAATCCTCGATACTAGTACTATATAGTAGGAGTAAGTAGTAGGAGTAGTAGGGTGGCATGGGCCAGAACAAGCATTCACGTCTAGGAGTACGGCACACGCCACCACCACGACATCCATCTGACACCATATTATTTCTTGGAGTCCGTGCTAGAGCAATCTCTTCAACCTCGTCGTTTCTCTAACTTTAGCCATCGCACGGTGGGCGAGGTGGGGGTTTGCCGATAGTCGGTTTCCTTAACTGCGGTCCCACTTGTAAGGCCAACTCCAACGCACGACCCCAAACGGACCCCCGTTTTGCACGAACTCCAATGATAATTTTGACTAGAAAAGCAAGACCAAAGAAAACAAGAACCACAAGAATACATTTTACTACTCCTGTAAGTTGGATTAGTGCCTTCTTGATGCATTCATTGTTGATCTGCGGAGGCTTGATCTTGCGTGCTTCTTTCTTCTTCGAGTGTAAAGAACTAGACGTTGCTTCCTCGCATCTAGTCTCATGTCTAGCCTCTATTCTAGTAGCAGTATCAACAAGTGCACTAATCTCATCTCTAGCCTCTGTGCTAGCCAAAAGTGATAGAACATCTACTAAATTGCGCTCTATCAATATATGGATGTACTCTTCTTCCCAATACAAAAACTTGCATCCATTCTACTCCCTCCGTTGCACAATACATGCCTTCTATTTGTCAAAATATATGTGTATCTAGACATGTTTTAGTATATAGGTACATCCATTTTTGGACAAATGGAAGTCAAGTATTTTGGAATGGAGGGAGTACACAATAAATTTTTTATGTTAGCACAACTAGTCTAATCCGAGAGCACAACCGAAGATTTGGTCGGGTTCTTCCTCCTTTTGCCGACATGTGGGACATCCAGCATCCAGGTCGTGTCATGAAAGAAAATAGAGTGGTAGTTGAAGCCACGAGATGTGCATCTTGGGTTAAACTGTAAATAGAATCTTACTACTCTTGAGTAACTCCAAAAGCGGCCACCGAAGATCTTTATTGGATTTGTTTTTCATCACCAGCACGTCGAGGTGAAAGATGTGCAGGTTCAGTGGGTCCTCTTGCGTTTTCACTGACATGTGGGGCCGCATGTGAGCAAACAGATGATGGGCTCCGCGCGTCCGCTGGCTGGCTGAGAAGAGAGATAGAGGAGGGTTGAGCACGGATTGCAGGAAATTTGTTCTACGTACCTCGATATAGGCTCGATATAGTGGGGTGGCATGGGCCATAACTAGCATTCACGTCTAGCAGTACGGCATATGCCACCCACACGAGTCCCATCCGACACCAATTTTCTTGGAGTCCATGCTACAACCATCTCTTCTCCCTCCTGTTTTCTCAGCCATCGCGCGGTGGGCGGGGTGGGGGTTTGCCGATAGTCGGTTTGCTCAACTGCGGTCCCACTTGTAAGTGAAAATGCAACACCACATGCATTCCTGCTTGAGCGGCGTGCTAGACCAACCGTGTGGGGGTGCGATGCGAACACGGCAGGCTTTTCCTTTTGAACTCGTAACTTGTAAAATTTGGTTCTGCTCCATGGCGCAACCGATAGCTAGAAAATAATGATTTTGCCTAGAGTAATGAGAAGTTTGGTTCTGGCGCAGTTCATGCATGGAGTACGTACGAAAATTATGAAGTTGATGCGAAAGGTAAGATAATTACTGTAGTATCATATACTACCACATGGATTTGATGGAAAGATAAAAATACATACGGATCCATCAACGACATCCTCATGCCCTAGTGCGCCGGGTCACCAACCGACGTGTGAGGAGCAGTGGCGTTGGCGGTGAGCTCAACGTGCTTTTGAACGGTGTCGTCCAAGGTTGCCCTGCGGTCCAAGAAGGCCAGCATCCTATCGTCCTCCTCTTGCATGTAGTAGTCCTTGTGGACGATTTGCGCATAGACGTGGGTGATTATGTCGATGGTGTCTTGCTGCGCCAGGTGCTGCACGGCGAGCACAACCTCGAGGTGGACATTCTCCAGCACAACGGCGGGCAGTCGCAGGGCCACCAGTGTGTCGAAGAGGTTGTCACCATAGTGGCTGAGGGAGTCCTGGATTAGGGGGTATCCGAACAGCCGGACTATATCCTTTGGCCGGACTGTTGGATTATGGAGATACAAGATTGAAGACTTCGTCTCGTGTCCGGATGGGACTCTCCTTTGTAACCGACTCTGTGTAACCCTAGCCCCCTCCATGTTGGAAATATGCCCTAGAGGCAATAATAAAAGGATTATTGTTATATTTCCTTGTTCATGATAATTGTCTTTTATTCATGCTATAATTGTGTTATCCGGAAATCGTAATACATGTGTGAATACATAGACACCAACATGTCCCTAGTAAGCCTCTAGTTGACTAGCTCGTTGATCAACAGATAGTCACGGTTTCCTGACTATGGACATTGGATGTCATTGATAACGAGATCACATCATTAGGAGAATGATGTGATGGACAAGACCCAATCCTAAGCATAGCACAAGATCGTATAGTTCGTTAGCTAGAGCTTTTCCAATGTCAAGTATCTTTTCCTTAGGCCATGAGATCGTGTAACTCCCGGATACCGTAGGAGTGCTTTGGGTGTACCAAAGTCACAACGTAACTAGGTGACTATAAAGGTATACTACGGGTATCTCCGAAAGTGTCTGTTGGGTTGACACGGATCGAGACTGGGATTTGTCACTCCGTATGACGGAGAGGTATCTCTGGGCCCACTCGGTAATGCATCATCATAATGAGCTCAAAGTGACAAAGTGTTTGGTCACGGGATCATGCATTACGGTACGAGTAAAGTGACTTGCCGGTAACGAGATTGAACGAGGTATTGGGATACCAGCGATCGAATCTCGGGCAAGTAAAATACCGATTGACAAAGGGAATTGTATACGGGGTTGCTTGAATCCTCGACATCGTGGTTCATCCGATGAGATCATCGAGGAGCATGTGGGAGCCAACATGGGTATCCAGATCCCGTGTGTTGGTTATTGGCCGGAGAGCCATCTCGGTCATGTCTACGTGTCTCCCGAACCCGTAGGGTCTACACACTTAAGGTTCGGTGACGCTAGGGTTGTAGAGATATGAGTATGCAGTAACCCGAAAGTTGTTCGGA
The DNA here is from genome assembly GCF_018294505.1 of Triticum aestivum. Taxonomy (NCBI): domain Eukaryota; kingdom Viridiplantae; phylum Streptophyta; class Magnoliopsida; order Poales; family Poaceae; genus Triticum; species Triticum aestivum. The sequence continues at coordinate 693,951,734 of NC_057797.1, forward strand.
GTCCCGGATGAGATCCCGGATGTCACGAGGAGTTCCGGAATGGTCCAGAGGTAAAGAATTATATATGGGAAGTCGAGTTTCGGCCATTGGGAAAGTTTCGGGGGTCACCGGTATTGTACCGGGACCACCGGAAGGGTCCCGGGGGTCCACCGGGTGGGGCCACCTATCCCGGAGGGCCCCATGGGCTGAAGTGGGAGGGGAACCAGCCCTTAGTGGGCTGGTGCGCCCCCCCTTGGGCCCCCCCTGCGCCTAGGGTTGGGAACCCTAGGGGAGGGGGCGCCTCCACTTGCCTTCGGGGGCACTCCACCCCCTTGGCCGCCGCCCCCCCTAGGAGATCCCATCTCCTAGGGCCGCCCCCCCGGGGACCCTATATATAGAGGGGGGGAGGGAGGGCAGCCGCACCCATGCCCCTGGCGCCTCCCTCTCCCACTCCAACACCTCCTCCTCCGTAGAGCTTGGCGAAGCCCTACCGGAGTACTGCCTCTCCACCACCACCACGTCGTCGTGCTGCTGCTGGAGCCATCTTCCTCAACCTCTCCCACCTCCTGGATCAAGGCGCGGGAGACGTCATCCGCTCCGTACGTGTGTTGAACGCGGAGGTGCCGTCCGTTCGGCGCTAGGATCTCCGGTGATTTGGATCACGACGAGTACGACTCCCTCAACCCCGTTCTCTTGAACGCTTCCGCTCGCGATCTACAAAGGTATGTAGATGCACTCCAATCACTCGTTGCTAGATGAACTCATAGATAGATCTTGGTGAAACCGTAGAATTTTTTTTATTTTCTGCAACGTTCCCCAACACTCCGGTGTCTATATAAACCAGAGGGTTTAGTCCGTAGGACAAGAACAATCATACCATAGGCTAGCTTCTAGGGTTTAGCCTCTATGATCTCGTGGTAGATCAACTCTTGTACTACTCATATCATCAAGATCAATCAAGCAGGAAGCAGGGTATTACCTCCATCGTGAGGGCCCGAACCTGGGTAAACATTGTGTCCCTTGCCTCCTGTTACCATCCGCCTTAGACGCACAATTCGGGACCCCCTACCCGAGATCCGCCAGTTTTGACACTGACATTGGCGCTTTCATTGAGAGTTCCACTGTGTCGTCGCTGCAAGGTTGATGGCCCCTTCGATCATCGACAACGATGCGGTCCTGGGTGAGGTCTTCCTCCCCGGACAGATCTTTGTATTCGGCAGCTTCGCACTGCGGGCCAACTCGCTTGGCCATATGGAGCAGATCGAGAGGTACGCCCCTGGCCATTAGGTCAGGTTTGGAAACTTGAATTACACTGCCGATATCCGCGGAGACTTGATCTTCGACGGATTCGGGCCCATGCCAGGTGTGCTGCACGATCGCGATGAGCATGATATAGCTCTGCCGTCGAACGATGTTCGGGAGATCACGCCAGCAACTACTCCGGCCTTTAGTCCAGAACAGATCGCGCCATCCAGGGACGGGAGGATAGACACCGCCTCGGAGGCCGCACCCTCAGTGGCGATAGAGCCCAATACTGACCTTACCCCTTAGGAGAGCCGTGTCGCCGAACTGCTGGGCTCGTCCCCGGCCACGGACTCCGAACCACCCGCGCCCATACCTATCGAATCCGATTGGGCGCCGATCATGGAGTTCACCTCCGCAGATATCTTTCAGCACTCGCCCTTCGGTGACATACTGAACTCGTTAAGATCTCTCTCCCTGTCTGGAGAACCTTGGCTGAACTATGTCCGGCAAGAGTGGGATGCGGATGACGAAGAAATTCAATCCCCACCCACCACCCACTTAGTAGCCACTGTCGACGACTTAACCGACATGCTCGACTTCGACTCCGAAGACATCGATGGCATGGACAACGATGAAGGAGATGAACAAGAACCACTCCCCACGGGGCATTGGACCGCCACCTCATCATATGATATATATATATGGTGGGCACACCCAAAGAAGGCAATGGCGCAAAGACAACGGAGGACGACCCCTCCAAGAAGCAACCCCAGCACCGACGTCAGCGGCGCCGCTCTAAGTCTCGCCACAGCAAAAGAGGTGACACCGGCACAGGAGATAAAAGTAATCTGGACAGTGCCGAAGATGATAACAATCCCCTCCAGCACGATCAAGAGCCGGAGGATGAACAAGCCAGCCCTCCTAAGAGAGCGGCAGAGGGAGAAACAGAGGACGACTACTATATGCCTCTCTCTGAAGACGAAGCGAGCCTCGACGACGAAGAATTTGTCATGCTTGAGGATCCCGTCGAGCAGGAGCGCTTTAAGCGCCGGCTTATTGGCATAGCAAATAGCCTGAAGAAAAAGTAGCAACAGCTTCAAGCTGATCAGGATCTGCTAGTAGATAGATGAACTGAAGTCCTTGCGGCCGAGGAGTATGAACTCGAACGCCCTTCCAAGGGTTACCCAAAGCGCAGGCTGCTACCCCAACTTGAGGAGGAAGCATGGAAACCTACATCACCAGCGTACGATGCGGTTGATCGGCCACCCCGCGGCCGAGATAGAGAGGCAGTCCGGCCTGAAAATCATCCTGCACCCCGCCACCATTCAAACAAAAATACCAAGGCAACGGGAAACACGCGAGACCTGCGATACGTATTGGAAGACAGGGCAAAACACGCAAGATCGATCTATGGATCACGAGGCCGTGCCCCTACAAGGGACGGTGACCGCCTCGCCGGATATAGTAAAAGTAAGTCCGGACGGGCCGAATACAGCAGGCAGGACTCATTCGAGTTGCGTCGCGACCTAGCCCAGCACAGAGGCGCGGCACACCCCCTATGCTTTACCGACGAAGTAATGGAGCATGAATTCCCAGAAGGTTTTTAACCTGTAAATATCGAATCATATGATGGTACAACAGATCCCGCGGTATGGATCGAGGACTTCCTCCTCCACATGCACATGGCCCGCGGTGATGATCTACATGCCATCAAGTACCTCCCGTTAAAACTCAAAGGACCATCTCGGCATTGGCTGAATAGCTTGCCAGCAGACTTCGTTGGCTGTTGGGAGGATCTGGAAAATGCATTCCTCGACAATTTCCAGGGCACTTATGTGCGACCACCAGATGCCGATGACTTGAGCCACATAATTCAGCAGCCAGGGGAATCGGCCAGGCAATTCTGGACACGGTTCCTAACAAAGAAAAATCAAATTGTCGATTGTCCGGGCGCAGAAGCCTTAGCGGCATTCAAGCACAACATCCGTGACGCGTGGCTTGCCCGGCACCTCGGCCAGGAAAAGCCGAAGTCTATGGCAGCACTCACGACACTCATGACCCGCTTCTGCGCGGGAGAGGATAGCTGGCTAGCTCGTAGCAATAACATACCAAGGAACCTTGGCACTTCGAATACCAAGGACAGCAACGGCAGGCCACGTCGTAGCAAACACAAGCGCCACAGCAACGGCGATAACACCAAGGATACGACAGTCAATGCCGGATTCAGAGGCTTTAAATCCGGTCAGCGGAAAAAGCCATTCAAAAGAAGCACTCCGGGCCCGTCCAGTTTGGACCGCATACTCGATCGCTCGTGTCAAATACACGGCACCCCCGATAAGTCAGCCAATCACACCAACAGAGAATGCTGGGTGTTCAGGCAGGCCGACAAGTTAAACGCCGAAAACAAGGACAAGGGGCTGCACAGCGATGACGAGGAGGAGCCACGGCCGCCAAACACGGGAGGACAGAAGAGGTTCCCCCCACAAGTGAGGACGGTGAACATGATATACGCAACCCACATCCCCAAAAGGGAACGGAAGCGTGCACTAAGGGACGTATACGCGATGGAGCCCGTCGCCCCAAAGTTCAACCCATGGTCCTCTTGTCCGATCACTTTCGATCGCAGAGACCACCCCACTAGTATATGTCATGGTGGATCTGCCGCATTAGTCCTAAACCCCATCATTGATGGATTTCACCTAACTCGAGTGCTTATGGACGCGGCAGCAGCCTGAACTTGCTCTATCAGGATACAGTGCGCAAAATGGGTATAGACCCCTCGAGGATCAAGCCCACAAAAACGACCATTAAAGGCATCATCCCAGGTATAGAAGCCCACTGTACGGGTTCAATCACGCTGGAAGTGGTCTTCGGATCTCCGGACAACTTCCGAAGCGAGGAGTTAATCTTCGATATCGTCCCGTTCCGTAGCGGCTATCACGCACTGCTGGGGCGAAGCGCATTTGCAAAATTCAATGTGGTACCACATTACGCATACCTCAAGCTCAAGATGCCAGGACCTAGGGGGTCATCACAGTCAATGGAAACATAGAGCGCTCACTCCGTACGGAGGAGCACACTGCGGCCCTCGCAGCAGAGGCACAAAGCAGCCTTTTAAGGCAGTCCACCAGTTCGGCGATAAAACCCCCGGACACCGTCAAGCGCGTCTGGAGTAACCTGCAACAGGATCGCCTGGCGCATTCAGAGCTCGCCTAGCAATTTGGCCCCAGCCCAAGTCTCCATCGAACGGCGAAATTTGTGCTGCGCGTACATAGTTACGCATTGAAAATACCATGGGTATAGGCGGGGGCACGATCATGGCGCGTCCCACAATGCGGCTCAACCGCACTAGGGGCTTACTACCTTCATCACTCTCTCTCTCTCTCTCTCTCTCTCTCTCTCTCTCTCTCTCTTTCAGGAGTTTACTCTTTGGAAGGTCTATCCGGCAGCACGATTGCCGGACACATGATACAACACCCAAGGGGGCATGAAGCTACGTCGTACAATGGAATCCCCAGGTGGTCTCTGCTAACGAGTTAAATACATGTTTTAAGATACCAGTCTGCAGCTTGCCCTTGGATGGGACATGTCAAATAGTCCTATTTTTTTGCTTACCGCACTACTTGTATCAGTATGCATCGACGCATTTCTTAAATAAACAACGCATAGTACTAGTCTATTATTGCATTCTATATTCTTTTATATATATTTTCATTTATGACAATCAGCACCCGTACACTCTGGTATGGCCAATACGCCAGGGACTTCCGTATACCCAATAATTCGGCGTAAGAAGTCCGAACACTTTCGATAGTGCGGCACCCAAACTTATAGCATTATATGCATCAGCTTCGAATCATGTCTTGGGTCAATAGTTGGGTTTGCCCGGCTCCCATGTTTTGGTACCTTACGTTCCGCTATATCGGCTAAGGTAGGACTGGGAGAACTACTACGATTCTGCCCCGATTCTTCCAGCTGAGCACCTCAGTAGAGAAAGCTAAAACTGACTGTCATGATGAGGCGAGAGCTGGTCGCTGTTCGAGAGGTCTCAAGTCCCTAAAGACTTTTTCCACTTCGAGCGAGGAGTCGGCCTTGTCCGACTTAGGCGTGTATAGCGCCCCAAATTCGGCCTTCCGAATACTAGGGGCTTCACCAAAATTTAAAATTTTAGACTTCTATGGCTAAGTGAGAGCGATAAAGCATTACAGTCTGATTGCCTGGTTCGTTGCGCTGAGCACCTCCCTCGAAGGACCCATAAATGGGAAGAAGAGTGCCTAGATTTATCCCGAACACCCCAACACTAGTTGCACGGGGGCTGAAGCCAACGACTAGCAACTCTCAGATTTTATAAACGGCCGCACAAAAGGTAATATTTTAAATTTGAAAGCGTTGCATAGCGCAAATGAACTAGTTTTCATAATGCAGGATCACATGAGCAAGTTCATTCAAAAATTACATCCTTCGCACACTCGTCCGCTACAAGACGGGCACCCTTCAGGACACATTTCAGGGTGGCGATGCTCCTTGCCCTGCGGCGGCCCCTCCTTCACCAGCTTCTCGGTGTCCATCTTGGCCCAGTGCACCTTCGCACGGGCAAAAGCCCTGCGGGCACCCTCGATGCAGATGGACCGCTTTATGACTTCCAGCCATGGGCAGGCATCCACAAGCCACCTCACCAGACCAAAGTAGCTGTTGGGAAGGGAATCGCCAGGCCACATCCGGACTATAAGGCCCCTCATGGCCTATTCGGCCGCCTTGTGGAGCTCGACCAGTTGCTTCGGCTGGTCGCTCACGGGCATCGGGTTTTCGGTCCCAGTATAGTGAGACCAGAACAACCTCTCCGTCAAGCTCCCCTCCTCGGCCCGATAGAACTCCGCGGCATCAGACACACTGCGGGGCAGATCTGCGAACGCTCCTGGAGAGCTCCGAACTCGGGTAAGAAAAGGAAATTTTCTTTTACATGCTTGCTTTGCATAATGAATGCCTTACCCGCCGCTATCTTCTTCACCGCCTCAATTTCCTGGAGGGCCTTTTGGGCTTCGGCCTTGGCATTTGTGCTTTCGAGGGCCTTGGCAAGCTCGGACTCTCGCGTCCTCGGGTCAAGCTCCAAGGACTCATGCTTCTTCACGAGTGCCTGGAGCTCTTGCTACACCTCGCCTACTCGGGCTTCTTGTTTTTCTCGCTCGGTGCGCTCCAGGGCCACTTTATTTTCCGCCTCGGACAGCGCCTGCTTCAAGGTTGCCACTTCGGTCGTGGTCCCTGGCACATTCATGATGATCCTATTATCACTACAACCAAAATTTTCCCTTCTTCTTTATAAACAAGGTATTGCTTACCTTCGTTCTCCTCGAGCTGCTTCTTGGCACGGCCGAGTTCCTCCTCGGACCGCTCGAGGTTCTGCTTCAGTGCGGCGACCTCTGCAGTACGTGCGGCCGCAGCCAGCAGTGAAGCCTGCATACGCATATACACATATTCGGATTAGACTCCTGCAGTTATTATTCGATCCTCTATTCGGATTTTCTTTCCGAACGCCGAGCAGAGCATCAGGGGCTACTGTCTATGCGGCAATATTTTCCTACATTTCGAATGCTCACCTCAAAGCCTATGAGGAGGCTGGCATAGGCTTCGGTCAGTCCGCTCTTGGCATACTGAACCTTTTTTATCACCGCACTCATGATAGTGCGGTGCTCCTCGTTGATGGAAGCGCGGCGAAGCACTTCCAGCAAGTTGTCTAGTGCCTCTGGGTGGACAGAGGTCACCGGCACAGACGGCTTGCCCCTCTTAGTAGGGGGACGCCTGCTGGAGTCCGGGACCACTGGTGGGTCCAGCGCTGTGTTCGGCTGAGGCCCGAACTTGGAGCCCGCGGGAGTCTTGCTCCCTTTGCGCCCAGGGCCCGGAAGGTCGCCTTGAGGCGCCTCCAGGACTACCTCCCCTCGGCTTGGTGCCCTTTGAGACAACACCTGGATGTTGTCCGTAGGGCGAGGGGAGGAAGCGGTCGGAACTGAATCACTATTCATATCCGACGGGTCTAAAGAACCGTCCGACGAAGATACGTCGATACGGGCTCGGGACGGACTGCATAATCATGTTCGGCGTAAGAAGGAGCAGTGTGATAAAAGCACACCATGAATTACTCTGGTATCCGAATACTTACGACTTCGCGAGGGGCTTGTCCCTGGGCAACCACTCGTCTTCGCTGTGAGCGGCGGTCGCGGAGTAGTCTGGAAGGAGAGTCCTTCCCTTCTTGGACCCTCCGGCCTCCCCGGTTGGGGCGGCCTTCCTCTTCTTGCCTCCCCTGACTGGAGGGGGATAATCTTCATCTTCCTCCTCCTCGTCTTCACAAGAGGAGTGCGTCTCAGAGTTATCGGACGATGAGTCCGATACCACCTGACGGCGGGAACTCTTTTGAGTCCCCGCAGCCTTCTTCTTGGCCTTCTTCTCCGGCACCTCGTAGGGTGCCGGACTCAGCATCTCCATTAGGAGAGCGTCTGCTGGATCTTAGGGCAGGGGCGCCGGGCAGTTGATCTGCTCCGTTGTCTCCTCCCAGTCCTGTCAAAGGCATAGAAGCTCAGATCCCGCACATGATTAAGCTGGGGAAAGTAAACATCCTACAAAGTTTAGGAAACTTACAGGATTCGCAGGGCGCTTCGCGCTAAGCCCGCGGTCCTCGGTAAGGGAAGGAGGGACCTCGGCTCCCTTGAACAGCACCCTCCAGACGTCCTTGTGCGTCGTGTCGAAGAGCTCGTGCAGAGTCTGGTGCTAGGCCGGGTCGAACTCCCATAAATTAAACGCCCGTTGTTGACACGTGAGGATCCGGTGGAAGAGCATGACCTGGACCAGATTAACAAGCTTGAGTTTCTTGTTTATCATGTTCCGGATACACTTCTGGAGTCCGGTCAGCTCCACTGGTGAACCCCAGGACAAGCCCTTCTCTTTCCAGGAGGTAAGCCGCATGGGGATCCCGGATCTGAACTCGGGGCCGCCACCCAGTTGGTGTCGCGCGGCTCGGTGATGTAGAACCACCCTGATTGCCACCCCTTTATGGTCTCCACATAGGAGCCCTCGAGCCATGTGACATTGGGCATTTTGCCCACCATGGCGCCTCCGCATTCCGCTTGTTGACCGCCCACAACCTTCGGCTTGACATTGAAGGTCTTCAGCCACAGGCCGAAGTGGGGCTGGACATGGAGGAAGGCCTCGCACACGACGATAAACGCCGAGATGTTGAGGATAAAGTTCGGGGCTAGATCATGGAAGTCTAGCCCGTAGTAGAACATGAGGCCGTGGACGAACGGGTGAAGGGGGAATCCCAGTCCGCGGACGAAGTGGGTGAGGAAAACTACCCTCTCGTAAGATTCCGGGGTAGGGACGATCTGCCCTTCGTCGGGCAGTCGTTGTGCGATATCCGCGGCCAAGTATCCGGCTCTCCGCAGCTTGCTAATGTCCTCCTCCGTGACAGTGGATTTCGTCCACTTGCCTCCCACTCCAGACATGGTTGGAGTGGTGTGAGGAGAAAGGTGCGAACTTGGGTGTTAGAGCTCGAGTGCGCAAGAATGGATGAGTGAGGAGGAAGAAGTCGTAGGTGAAAAAAGGTGAACCCTTATCCCTTTATAAAGGCGGACGAAACTATACGCCCCTACTAGCCCGGTTAACTCGCTTATTCCCCAAGCGCCGCGATTGATGGCGCGGTTGGGTTACCCACGCCCGTATTGATGAGAATCCCGTGATAAAGGGGACACGATCTCTGCTTCGACAAGACATGCCAAAGTAACTGCCTCGCGATATGCGCTAGGGCTGGTTGAGAAAAACGGTTCGAATAATGGTCGGGCCGTGGCGTAATGTCATGCCTCAAGATGCGTCAGCAGACTAGATTTGTGGAAATATTATTCTCTCTACGGTTGTATGTGGAACTTGTTTTGCAGAGCCGGACACTATTCTTGTGTTCAAGATCTTCTATGGAGTATTCGGAGGAGGAACCCGCCTTGCAATGCCGAAGACAATCTGCGTGCCTGACTCATCGTCATTGAATCCTGGTTCAGGGGCTACTGTGGGAGTCCTAGATTAGGGGGTATCTGGACAGCCGAACTATATCCTTTGGCCGGACTATTGGATTATGAAGATACAAGATTGAAGACTTCGTCTCGTGTCCGGATGGGACTCTCCTTGGCGTGGAAGGCAAGCTTGGCAATACGGATATGTAGATCTCCTCCCTTTGTAACTGACTCTGTGTAACCCTAGCCCCCTCCGGTGTCTATATAAATCGGAGGGTTTAGTCCGTAGGACAAGAACAATCATACCATAGGCTAGCTTCTAGGGTTTAGCCTCTACGATCTCTTGGTAGATCAACTCTTGTACTACTCATATCATCAAGATAAATCAAGCAGGAAGTAGGGTATTACCTCCATCGTGAGGGCCCGAACCTGGGTGAACATTGTGTCCCTTGCCTCCTGTTACCATCCGCCTTAGACGCACAGTTCGGGACCCCCTACCCGAGATCCGCCGGTTTTGACACCGACAGTGGCCATTGAGGGTAGCGGGCATCGCAGAGCCTGGGCGCGTCGGCTGGAGGCTTATGTCAAAGTCGTCCGCAAGCTTCTTGATGACGGTGAATTTGTCGAGGAAACCGACGAGGACCTCGTCGAACAAGGAGACGAAGCTATCGTCCAAGCGGCCCCTCGCCCTGGCGGCCTCAAGCAATACTACCTGGAGACGTTCCTCGGTGCCGGGCCGCAGGCCGGCGTCATGGACCATCTGGCACAGCCGGGTGATGCTCGCGCTCATCGCCTCCATGGGTCTAGCTTAGCTTCTAGTCAACTGATCTTGCGATTCGAGTGATCACTCTTGCCCTTGGTTAGCGTGCGTAGGTGCATAGGATTTCGTACTACTCCTCAGCCCTCTAAAGCACCTGCCTTTGGCTGTATGATAGGTGGGCCAACCACCCCCTGGGCCCACATGTCATTCACCCAAAGGCAGTTGTCGTAAGTCAATGAAGCTGCGCCCCCCTCTGTGCCGGTGCAGTATAGTCATCTCACCGGACATCTAGTTGGGGCCAAACGAGAGAAGTTTGATGTTTACTGGTTTATTGGTCCCCTTTGCATTTTGCGCCAAGTTTTGACCTTTGATTTAACTAATAAAATGTTAATGCATGTAAACAAAAATGTTGTGTAAGTCACCTTACGAAAACCAAATAATCCTAAAATACTTAGGCACGGTGCATTACTCCCTCCTTGTTTCTTATTTCGTGACATATCAACCAATGAGAGATGTGGGACGTGCATGCTTTCAATGACTTGAGACTACCAAACATGACATGCACTATTTAGTTCATTGCATGTAATCCTATTCGTACTCTAGTTAGCAAAAAAACATTAAGTTCTCTCGCCGATAGGAATAAAACACCATGTATTTATTTACAGAGGGAGTAGTACATTTTTTGTGACATGCATTACTAGATATTGCTAGTCAAATACTAAAATCCAGATGGACGTGGTAGTACTCCTAAATCCAGACGGTGGTGCTAATAGTACTAGTAGTAGTACTACCAATGTAGTAGTAGGACTACTAGCACTGTACTACCCGTTGGTCAAATTATTACGTGCTACTCCTCACAGTGAAGATACAAGACCCTGCGCCGGAGATGATACCTGAGTATAGGCGCCGTGTTCGGCATACCATAGTCAGCCTCACCGTCTGCAGTCACTATCATCATGGTTGTAGAGCTAGCCTGCTTACAACTAGCCCTGTTCGACATAATTTCCTGTGCGTAGATGCCCGTGCATTGCATGAACACCAAGATTGGGGGTGGACGGCTCCGGCAGCGGCCATCGCGCCAGATTTTTCCACGGCCTTCTAGATGTGGTGGGGAGGAGATAAGGCTGATTGTGAGAGACAAGGAGTTGTTTGTAAATAGGGAACAAGTGCGGGCATCTTTTTGCAAAAATGGAGGAGCTTGGTTTGTATGCGTCAGATCTAGATCCGACGGCTATTGGTGGTACTACACGAGCCTCTCACTCTCCCAAACAAGTGTTTTTTTGTTACCTTAGTCCTCTCTCTCTCCCATGCAGTGTTTTTTCATTGCGTGAGTTAATTTGGCACCGGAGCAAAGTAGGTGGTCCAGATTGGGCACCAGGTGAGCAATGGAGGGGCATCGATGCCAAATGCATCAAGTGAATTAGGCACATGTTTTGGCCTACATAGCCCACTTTTGTACTCCCTCCGTCCCAAAATTCTTGTCTTAAATTTGACTAAATACGGATGTATCTAGTTACATTTTAGTGGTAGATACATTCGTATCTAAACAAATGTAAGACAAGAATTTTGGGACGGAGGGAATACTACCTCGTATTTAGTATAAAATTTTGACCATAGATTTACCTAAGAAAATGCCAATGCATGTCACTTAAAATTACACCATTTGAAATTATTTTCAAATACAAATCCAATGATATAGTTCTTAGTGACATGCATTAACATTTTGTCAGTTAAATCTATGGTCAAATTTTGATACTACAAAATTGGAAGAGTAAACCAGGACGGAGGTAGTACTTGCTCTTAGGGTAACCATAGAGTTACTAGAGTAGTCTAAGTTACTTTCCACCATGACTAGCCTAGGCTACTATAGTAGTACAGCATAAAAACGATGCAGGTGATCACGTGATAAAAAATACTAAAAACATTTCTTTCGGTGTAGTGCGTAGATGCAGTTTTGAACACTACACTTGTCATCGTAATTTGGGAAAATTACGAAAAAATGAGCTACGTTGTGATTACCGTTTACATATAGGAAAGAAGTTTCACCTCGATGAGTAGCTTCTCCGTGCACGGAAAGCATGTAAGGAATCCAACAACTTGATCCAAATTGGGGCCGATAGATTTTAGTGCTAAGATCTTCACTGTGCGCATGGACTGGGTCAAGCTTGTGGTAATCATTTTCTGGAAGACGGTCGTAAATACATCAAGAAGAAATTTAAAAATGTGAATTTCAAGAAGACGGAGAATAAGATGAGTGCTGTACCTGAACGATTACGGATCTAATAAAGAGTTCGGAGAATTTGGCAGACGAGTACACCAACGCTGTCAATTTCGGCGCGTCAATGACTGAAAGCACAAGTGCTCCCTGGGTGGTTTTGGTAATTAATGTCAACATATCTCTTGTTGGACTAACACTTTTACCTAGTATGTTTCTGACGGTGTACAAAACGAGGGGTACACTTTTTGTACCCCTATAACTGTGCACGGGCAGTCTGAGCCACGGGCACTACCACACCAAGCACGGCAAGGGAGGTGAGCCTAGGTAAGGCCGAAGCTCAAGAGAACTGGAGCAACGCCAAGACCAAGACCACAAAGAGCAAAGGGGACGAAGCGGACTCCCCCCGGCAAGATCCTTGCCGGGGGCAGTTTTAGCAAACCCGGCAAGACCCTTGCCGTGGCAGCTCGCCGCACACCTACGGAGCGAGTCACCCTTGAGTCCGCTGCCCCCTTGGGGCAAGGATTCGGGAGACATCCCCGTGGTGGCATGCAGATCTTTGTGAAGACATTCAGGATCAGATCCACACTTTAGAAGATGATGATAATCCTTGGCGGGATCCCAGCCAAGGAGGACCACAAGGCCCCCGGCAAGAGCCTTGCCGGGGATGACAGCAGACGCCCCGAAGACCCTTGCCGGGGCCCCGGCAAGGCCCTTGCTGAAAACACCCGTAGGGCCACCATCAGGCCCACGCCAATCAAAACCTCCACCGCCGTTCGCACACTGCTGCCAACCCAACCAGCTGGGCACGCACCTGCATGGCGGCATGCGGATCTTCATGGAGACCCACCATCGCGCCACCTCAACTGCTTGCCTGCCTACATGGCACCACAGGCACCGCTGGCCAGCGTGCGTGTCGACACGAGAGGGAGCAGCGACGGACAAGACAGGGCTCTCCCCCGTCCGCGATAAAGCAAGGACACATAAGCAAGACACATTAAATGCGCCTTGTCATGTAATGCGAGGGATAACCTTGCATCATTGTACCCTTTCCACCTCCTGTGTGCCACTGTGGCAACCCCTTTCCCTATAAAAGGAGGCCCAAGGCGACCAGGAAGAGGATTCGGCTTTTTGGAGCTCCTCACACCCCATAGCTAGTTCAAGAACACAGATAAACAATCCACCAAAGCAGGAGTAGGGTTTTACGCATCCTCGCGGCCCGAACCTGGATAAACAAACCGTGTGCTATCTGTTTGATCCGCTCTTCTCACGACCCCGCGCCCCGCAACCGTAGTAGGGATTCTTGTGATCCTATAGGTGTCGTTCCACACCGACATCTTTGGCGCGCCAGGTAGGGGGCGCGGTTCTGAGAATCGGCTTTAGCAGTTAGCTCGACGCTTCTTCATCGTCATGGCGCCCAAGAAGAAGATGACGGTGGCGGTTGGCCCGTCGGGAGCCGGACATCCCGTCCCGACGCAGGCGAGCAGCGAACCAGTCACAGGAAGGACCCGGGGCGCCGTTCGCGAACACCAACACCGTCCCAGCAGCCGGAGTTTGGGAGGCGGCGATGTTCGTGCGCCTGGTAACGGGCCGCACGCTGCCAAATCCAAAGACGGAGCCAGGCCCTCCGCGGGTGGCGCGGGGCCTTCCAAGATCGCTGCCACCCCGCCCGAAGGCGATGCGAGGGCTTCCAAGACTCCCATGCCGGCGCTGACGGCGCACTCCTCTCAAGCGGCGTGTGATGAACAACATAATCACGTCGAAGACCCCGGGTGTCGCCGCGGGAAGAGCCCCGAGCGCCACTCCCGGGATGTAGAAGACCTGCCCGCTCGCCTAGGCGCTGGTGAAGGTGGCATGCGACCGTGGGGTCGTGATAGAGTTCCTTCTGACATGGTCAGAAGTCGAAGCACGTCGCAATCCGTGCAGGTTTCGCTGCCACCAACACTGGCGGAAGCCCTGGCGCGCGCGCAGTTGCTCCTTGATTTTCCTCCCACTACGGGGAAACTCGATGAATGGAGAGCCACTATCCGAAGCCTTGTTGCGGTGGCCAACAAAGACGAACCGAGTCCGGTGGAGTCCCCGGGTCGATGCTCCGACGGAGTCCCACGCACCAGTTGCAGGAGAGCCGGCGGCGCCGCGACCACGGTGCACTCGCCTCCTCCTCGCCCGGTACCGCGGACACCAGCCCGTCGCGATGTTACGGGTGACGAAATCTCCATAGCGTCGTCTGACCCGCGGACCCACTGTGACCAGTGCCAAGTCCTTCGGGAACGAGAACATGAAGACGCTCGAACCACTATCGAGCGTCGGCGCGGAGCGCGCCACCAGTCAGACAGCCGAGTAGGGCCTGCTGTGAACCACCCTGCACCGGAGAGCCCTGGAGGCCTACCTTATGAGGTAGGCTGTCCGGCTTTTACCCGTGAGCTGCGGCAGTTCCAGTGGCCCACTCACCGCACCTTCAAACCTGACGTGGGCGAAAAGTACAGCGGCAAGACCCACCCGTCCGAGTTCCTCAGCATCTACACCATCGCAATGCAAGCTGCCGGAGCCCGCGATGATAAGGTGCTTGCGAATTACTTTCCGTTGGCTCTTAAACCCAACGCCATGTGATGGTTGATGCACTTGCCGGTAGACTCTATTTCCTCCTGGTCGGATTTGTGCCATGAGTTCGTGGGCGCCTTCACTGGAGGCCACCAAGCCCATGGCCAAGCGAGCGACCTACACGTCATTCCCCAGAAGGGAGGCGAGAGTCTCCGCAAGTATATACAGAGGTTCAGCCGGATACAGTACAATATCCCTGATGTTCACCCTGCTGCCATCATCAGCGCGTTCCATCAGAACGTGCGTAACCGCAAGATGCGCGAAGAGCTAGCAATGAACAAGGTGAAAGATGTAGCAGAACTCTATGTTCCTGCTGACAGATGTGCCTGAGCTGAAGAGGGAAGGAAGTACCCCGGCGAAGATGCCGGTGTGGAAACCGACTCCTCAGATGAGGATACTGCCGGCCCGGCAAAGAAGAGCCGGCACCGTAACAGGAAACGCAAAGGTAAAGCCGTGCTTGCCGTTGAGGGATCTGATGACACCGGCTCCACCAAGAAAACCAAGGCAGATGACCCCGGCAAGGAAATTGCCGGATGTGTCGCTTGCCGGGCCTTGGCGGCTGCCGAGAAGCCAGGAAACTCCGACAAGCGATATTGCAAGATCCATCGCACCAAAGGCCATGCTCTCCAGGACTGCCGACAGGTTGAGCTCCTCGCTGAGAAGCAGAGGGTTGAATATGAGAGGCGGGACAAGGAGAAGGGCCAAGACGGTGCTGAGGGGTCTGGCAAGAAGCGTGATGGCCAGGCGGGCCGTCGCGGCAATGATAAGCAACAGGAGAGGCCCGCCCGGGGCCGTGACAGAAAGCCAGAAGACGACGATCACGAAGAGGACGACGAATCCGGCGACCAAGAGTTTCAGAAAGCTACAGAGGCCATGTGCGTCGATGGCGGCACCTCGCTGCATACTTCTCACCGCCGGCTTAAACAGTGGGCGCGAGAGATTACAGCAGCAGAGCCGTCGTTTGATGCCCGAAGGCCGCTGAAGTGGTCCAGCACACCTATCATTTTTGACACTGAGGATCACCCTGATCGCACTACTGCGGTCGGGTGCTTGCCATTGCTGGTTTCACCAACAATACGCAACCCCAAGGTTACAAGGATGCTAGTCGATGGCGGGGCCGGTGTGAACTTGATCTCGCCTGCCGTGATCGAGAAACTGCAGATTCCTGATGGAGACCTTGAAGAGACGGGCACGTTTCAGGGGGTCAACCCGGGAAGAAGCCAACCCAAGGGAAAGGTCACGCTAACCGTGACTTTTGGAAGTGATCCAAACTACAGGACGGAGAGGATCGTGTTTGACGTTGCCAAGATCCCCTTGCCCTACAACGGGATCCTTGGCCGCCCAGCGCTGGCCAAGTTCATGGCGGCGTCACACTACGCCTACAACACCCTGAAGATGCCGGGACCTGTGACGATCATCACCATCCCCTCCGATAGGAAAGATGCGCTGATTTGTGCTGACCAACTATACCAGCAAGCAGTTGCAGCAGCTGCCGCCACTAGGGCACTTGCTCCTGCCGCTGGGACCCCGGGAGGGAAGAAGAAGAAGAAGAAGAAGACCGGTGAGACCTCAGACACCCACTCCGGCAAGCGCACCTCTTTGGAGGGTAGCGCTCCTGTCGAGGACGTGCCAGAGAGCTCCACCGGCGGAAACAAGAAGCCTAGGGCCATACCGCCGGGAACCAAGAAGGTTTCTGTCAACGAGGATGGCACGGGAGGGGCTTTCACCATAAGCTCCACCCTTGACGACAAATAGGAAGACGCGCTCGTCACCTTCCTGCGGGCGAATGTCGATGTGTTTGCATGGCAAGCTTCCGACATCCCCGGCGTTCCCAGGAAGGTGATTGAGCACCACCTTGTTGTCTGTCCTCATGCGCGGCCCGTCAAGAAGAAGGTCAGAAAGCAAGCTTTGGAACGACAAGAGTTTATCACAGAAGAGATCTGGAAACTGGAAGCAGCGGGTTTGGTAAGAGGAGTGCTCCATCCAACGTGGTTGGCCAATCCGGTCGTAGTGCGCAAGGCAAATGGGAAGTGGAGGCTGTGTATTGATTACACAGATATCAATAAGGCCTGTCCTAAAGACCCCTTCCCGTTGCCGCGCATCAACCAGATTGTTGACTCCACAGATGGGTGTGATCTGTTGTCATTCCTCGATGCCTACTCTGGCTACCACCAGATCTTCATGACAAGAGAAGACGAAGAGAAAACAGCGTTCATCACCCCATGTGGTACGTATTGTTTCATACGGATGCCTTTCGGGTTGAAGAGTGCTGGTTCGACGTTTGCAAGGGCGGTCCAGATAGGTTTTGAACCCCGGCTCCATAGAAATATGGAAGCTTATATGGATGACATAGTGGTCAAAACCAAGGACAGGGCAACCCTCATACCAGATTTCCAAGAAACATTTGCAAACCTGCGCAAGATCAATCTCAAGCTGAACCCTGAGAAGTGCGTCTTTGGCGTCCCATCCGGCAAGCTTCTCGGGTTCTTTGTGTCACAACGTGGGATAGAGGCCAATCCGGACAAGATCAAAGCTACAGAGCAGATCGAAGCACCCAAGCGAGTCAAGGATGTGCGTCGGCTTGCTGGTTGCGTCGCCGCCATGAGCAGGTTCATTTCCAAGTCCGCCGAGCGTGCCCTTCCCTTTTTCAAGATCCTGAAAAAGGCGGGCCCGATGGAGTGGACGCCAGAAGCCAAAGCAGCATTGCAAGATTTGAAGAAGTACCTCTCCTCCGCGCCAATACTGGTTGCGCCTAGGCCACAGGAGCCGTTGCTGCTATACCTGGCGGGAACGAACCAGGTGGTCAGCACCGCACTAGTGGCGCAGAGAGAGGTCGACGACGAGGTAATGGCAGCGACAGAGCCCGGCACCACCAATGCAGAGACGACACAGCCAGTTGAAGTGCCGCCGAAGAAGGAAATGATGCAGCACCCAGTCTACTTTGTTAGTTCCCTCTTACAGGGAGCTAGATCAAGGTACTCCGGCGTGCAGAAACTGCTCTTCAGCCTTCTTATGGCCTCAAGGAAGCTGCGTCACTACTTCCAGGCACACGAGGTCACTGTCGTCACTCGCCTCCCTCTACAACGGATATTGCACAATCCAGATGCAACGGGAAGAATTGTGGAATGGGCACTGGAACTGTCCAGCTTTGGCCTCAAGTTTGAAAGTACTTCGACGATTCAGAGCCGAGTCCTGGCGGAGTTCATTGCAGAATGGACCGCAAGGCCTGACGAAGAAGCCCAAGAGACTGCTCTCCCCGGCAAGGAGGCAAGTTGCAATTGGATCATGTACTTTGATGGAGCTTTCTCCTTACAAGGCGCCGGGACTGGCGTACTGCTTGTCGCGCCCATCGGAGAGCACCTCAAGTACGTGATCCAGATGCACTTCCCCAGGGAGGTGTCAACAAACAATACAGCAGAGTACGAAGGGCTGCTTGCTAGTCTTAGGATCGCGGCGGACCTCGGAATTAAGAAACTCATCGTCAGGGGCGACTCGCAGCTTGTCGTCAAGCAAGTCAACAAGGATTACCAGAGCCCGTTGATGAAGGCCTACGTTGATGAAGTGAGAAAGCTGGAAGAGCGTTTCGACGGTATACAGGCTGAATACGTTCCCCGAGTGGAGAACGATATCGCCGATTACCTGTCAAAACGCGCTGCCCTCAAGCTACCTGTGGAACCAGGTACCTTTGTGCTTCAGCTAACTCAGCCATCCATTGATCCATCAACAGAGCAGAACAAGAGGAGGAAATCAGGGCCTGGCAAGTACTTTCCCGCCGAGCTCCCCGGAGCCGCCGGCAAGGATGTTGCTGGGAACACTGAGCCCGCCACGGGACGGCTAGCTCCGGCGGAGCGTCAAGCTCTTGCCGTCGAGATAGCCACTCCTATAGCGGAGGAAATGCCTTTAGTCCTCGCCGTCGAGCCCCAGGCTCCAGCATGGGCACAGCATACAGTCTGATTCCTCCAAACAGGGGAACTTCCTGAGGAGCAAGAAGAAGCGGAAAAAGTAGCCCGTCGCTCTACCATGTACCAGTTCGTTGATGACGTCCTGTACAGAAAGAGGCCGAACGGTGTGAAATTGAAGTGTATCCCTCGAGAGGAAGGACTGGAGCTATTGGCGGAGATACACGGAGGCATATGTGGATCCCACATCGGGTCAAGGGCCCTTGCCGGCAAAGCATTTCGGCAAGGCTTCTTCTGGCCCACCGCCCTCCAGGATGCAACGACACTAGTCACCAGGTGTGAAGCGTGTCAGTTCCATTCAAAAAAGCTTCATCAGCCAGCTCAAGCCCTTCAAACCATTCCTCTCTCCTGGCCCTTCTCGGTCTGGGGGCTCGACATACTGGGCCCTTTCCCCCGCGCTGTCGGGGGCTTTGAGTACTCTTACGTTGCAATCGACAAGTTCACAAAGTGGCCGGAGGTGGAAGCAGTGAGGAAGGTCACAGCTCAGTCAGCCGTCAAGTTCTTCAAAGGACTAGTGTGCCGTTTTGGTGTACCCAACAGGGTCATCACCGACAACGGCACACAGTTCACAAGCCGCACCTTCATGCAATATATCCAAGACCTCGGCAGCAAAGTCTGTTTCGCTTCTGTTGCTCACCCACAAAGCAATGGTCAAGCTGAGAGGGCAAATGCTGGAGTACTACGAGGCCTAAGGACCAAGACCTTTGACAGGTTGCACAAGAGCGGAAGGCGCTGGATTGATGAGTTGCCGACGGTTCTTTGGTCGATCAGGACGATGCCAAATCGAGCCATCGGCCACACACCCTTTGCCCTAGTATACGGGGCAGAAGCAGTTCTCCCCACTGAACTCATACACGGGTCACCTCGAGTGCTCGCTTATGATGAGCTTGAGAAGAGCAACTGCGGCAAGATGACGCAATGCTCCTTGAGGAAGATCGTCTTCAGGCGGCTGTGAGAGCAGCACGCTACCAGCAAGCCTTGCGCCGCTACCATAGCCGCAAGGTTCATGCCCGAAACCTTGAGGAAGGCGACCTTGTCCTTCGGCGCGTTCAATCGGCCAAGAATTCCAACAAGTTGACACCAAAGTGGGAAGGCCCTTATCGGGTAACACGAGTCACCAGGCTCAGCGCAGTCCGCCTGGAGATCGAAGATGCCGTTCTGGTGAGTAACTCCTGGAACATTGAGCATCTTCGCAAGTTTTACCCATGAGGCGCGGCTTGCTGGGCCCCCCGGCAAGCCACCTTTTTTACAAGCATTGCCGATGATGCATGTAACCATTTGTACAAAGCCAAGCGCAGACCCTGAGCATAAATAAATGAAGCGCTGGTGCCCTAAGTTATAGCATGCATGCTAGGTCGAGTCTCGTCCTTGGTTAGGGTTGATAGTGCTTAGCGGCGGCTAACCCCTAGCTTAGAGGTCGAGTGTGCGTCTCTTTGACGTTCTTTCGTCTTCTTTGGTTCGCAGGACTCACAGATATCCTTGTCGGACCACTTGAGAACGAAAAAGAGAAGAAGGACAGACCCGCATCTGGACCCCGGCAAGCCAGTATTGCCGGGGGCTGCAAGAGCAAAGATTCACCCACGGCAAACCAGAGTTGCCGGGGGCTACAGCTTCAGATAAGTTCTTCATCCCTTATCATGCATTCCCTTATGGACTGAGGTATGTGAAATCTCATTTTTCCCTAAGGCTACCATGCTCCCCTAAACTCTAGGCCCTAAGACTCGTTCCTGGGGCCAGGTTTGGTCATAGTCGCAGCAGCAAAGGGATGAAACAAGGAGCCTGAACCCGCCTCGTCCCTGCCTCCGCCAAAGGCGTGAGGAAGGTCGAGCGAGGTGGGGAAACAGCAAGGCCTGTTGTCGGGCAAGGAAACGTTTATCTTGAAAGATGTCAAGGATTTACTCCTTGTCGTGGGTTCTACCCACAAACAAACGGCCCGGCAAGCATCCCTTTTTCATTAAAAACATTCCACTCAGGTACAATCCATAGGGAATGAAAAACATGAACGATGGGATTACAAGTTTTAAATTCAGCTAAGGCCCGAATGCTTACAAACTAAAAAGAGATAAGGTGCCCGTAACCCCTTTCTTGTCCCTCCCCTCGGGAGGCAGGTCAAGGAGGCGAAAAGGACAAAAGGAGCACCTAGGCGAGGTACGAGCGGCAGAAGGCACCAGGAAAACATCCCGGCGGCCACCTCCATGGGAAGCTGGTGATGATGATGACGGTAGAAGAGATGGAAGACGAGGCGGGAAGACCGGCAATACGCGACGAAGGCGTCGATGCCCGCGTACTCCGAGCTGACGGCCCGCCATCCGCCTTCTTCGCCTTCCCGCACCTCCTACGCCAGCCACCCAAGGAGACGGCCACGAGGAGTTGGTGGGGGCTCGGTGCAGATGCTGCTGCTGCCAACATCGCCCCAGGACAACGGGACTGACGCCTAGTCAGACCCATCATCCTGCCTCCTACCACCCTCGTCGCCGCTGTCACTGTCCTCCTCGTCACTCTCGCCCGAGGAGAGGAGTTCTCCACGCAGCACTTCAGGCGAGTTCCAAAATCACCGAAGACCTTGACGGAGAGAAGGCCGCCCTCCATCAGCTTAAAGTGGAGAGTGAACCCCTCCGCCAGGCGATGGATATGAGCAAATGTATTCCATCCCCGACGAAGATACATCACGTGAGGGGCTGGGAAGTCGACGCGAACCCGCGTGCCGCTGATCCCACAGCCCCTCATGTGCAGCCGCAGCGACTCCGGCGGATCCAGCTCCATCTCCCGCGTGAATGGAGTCGAGAGACGAAGGCGACGGCGAGGCGGACGGCGCATCCTGACGAAGAACTCGCAAGGGTCATCCCCAATGTGGCCCTCCATGGGGGAGGAACTGCTGGCGGAGGCGAGGCCGGCGCACCACCCCGTCCTCCTCTTCCCCGAGCGCCTCGGCCTCGCCCCTCCCCCTTCCCCTCGCGGCTGGCTCTGCCACCGCGGGTGCAGGAGAAGGAGGGACGCGTTGTCGAGCGGCGACCCTCGCCGCCACCGTTGAAAGACCAGGATTCCCTCTCTCCATGGCGGATGGAAGGGGGAGCAGAAGCTGAAGAAAGGAGGAGATGAAAGAATGCGGGACGCCATCCCCCCCTCCCATTCTTTATAAAGGAACCGGGTGGGGGCTCGGCCGCCCTGCTCAGCCAATCAAGACGCGGAAGGCGCAGGGAACTGGGACCGACCCGCCGCCCCAGCCCACGGCGGCCCAGTTTCCAGCCTCCACTGTTTGCCGCCCCAAGCACATGAAAGCCACGTGGCAGGCATGCAGGGCCGAGGCGACGGGTGAGGCGACCTCTCCCCACCCCGTGATCGTGGGGAGTGGACGCCTTGAAGACCACGCCTCGGCCCCGTTCAATAAATGGGTTGCGCCTCCACGCCTCCCTCCATTTATGGAGAAGGCATGCACCGCCCCCTTTACTACGACATGACGCATGCCGCCCACGTCACACACGCCTCGCCACGCCGCGCCACGCGCGGGAGTCCTGGGGAGCACAGCGCGCGAAGAGACTTACCACGGTAAAAACCGCCCCGCCTGCCCACACACCGTTTTTGGGCCTAGCCCAACGACGCAGTTGCGCTTACGTGTGGCCCAGGCCCGGGGGCTCCTGTCGGTGTACAAAAAGAGGGGTACACTTTTTGTACCCCTATAACTGTGCACGGGCTGTCTGAGCCACGGGCACTACCACACCAAGCACGGCAAGGGAGGTGAGCCAAGGTAAGGCCGAAGCTCAAGAGAACTGGAGCAACGCCAAGACCAAGACCACAAAGAGCAAAGGGGACGAAGCGGACTCCCCCCGGCAAGATCCTTGCCGGTGGCAGTTTTAGCAAACCCGGCAAGACCCTTGCCGTGGCAGCTCGCCCCACACCTACGGAGCGAGTCACCCTTGAGTCCGCTACCCCCATGGGGCAAGGATTCGGGAGACATCCCCGTGGTGGCATGCAGATCTTTGTGAAGGCCCTTGCCGAGAACACCCGTAGGGCCACCATCAGGCCCACGCCAATCAAACCTCCACCGCCGTTCGCACACAGCTGCTGACCCAACCAGCTGGGCAGGCACCTGCGTGACGGCATGCGGATCTTCGTGGAGACCCACCATCGCGCCACCTCAGCTGTCTATCTGCCTACATGGCACCACAGGCACCGCTGGCCAGGGCGCGTGTCGACACGAGATGGAGCGGCGACGGACAAGACAGGGCTCTCCCCCGTCCCCGATAAAGCAAGGACACCTAAGCAAGACGCATTAAATGCGCCTTGTCATGTAATGCGAGGGATAACCTCGCATCACTGTACCCTTTCCACCTCCTGTGTGCCACTGTGGCAACCCCTTTCCCGATAAAAGGAGGCCCAAGGCGACCAGGAAGAGGATTCGGCTTTTTGGAGCTCCTCACGCCCCATAGCTAGTTCAAGAACACAGATAAACAATCCACCAAAGCAGGAGTAGGGTTTTATGCATCCTCGCGGCCCGAACCTGGATAAACGAACTGTGTGCTATCTGTTTGATGCGCTCTTCTCACGACCCTGCGCCCCGCAACCGTAGTAGGGATTCTTGTGATCCCATAGGTGTCGTTCCACACTGACAGTTTCAGATAAGTTCAACAATGGAGTGGCATGGACTAAAGGATGTGGAACCCCTTCAAGATGCTAAGGACAAAATATTGGCTCAAGCTTCAAGATCAAGACTCTACATTTTATATTTTAGTGATCCAAGATCACATTGAGTCTATAGGAAAAGCCAATACTATCAAGGAGGGATGAGGTGTTGCTTAATGAGCCTCTTGCTTCAAGTGCTTAGTGATATGCTCCAAAACCCTCAACTACCTTTCCACATCCACATTTGACCTAAACCAAAATTCAAACTCGGCCCCACCGATTCTTTCCATCCGGCGCCACCGAGTTTCAAATATCATAGCCACTGCCACAAACCCTAGCAAATCGGTTTCACCGATAGGGATCTCGATCTCACCGAGATGGGGTTGTAATCTCACTGTGTATGTTCATTGCCAAAATCGGTCTCACCGAGTTTGAGCAATCGGTACTACCGAGATTACAATGCAGACTCTCTGGTTAGCTCATTACCAAAATCGGTCCCACCGAGTTTGTATAATCGGTCTCACCGAGTTTGCTTGACCAACTTTCTGGTTAGCTTATTACCAAAATCGGTCCCACCGAGTTTGTGTAATCGGTCACACCGAGATTACGTTATGCCCTAACCCTAACCATATCGGTCCTACCGAGTTGCATCTCAGTCCCACCGAAAATCCTAACGGTCACTAGGTTTGCTGAATCGGTCTGACCGAGTTTAACGATTCGGTCCCACCGAGTTTGGCAGATTGTGTGTAACAGTTAGATTTTGTGTGGAGGCTATTTATACCCCTCCACCCACTCTTCATTCATGGAGAGAGCCATCAGAACATGCCTACACTTCCAATACTCATTTTCTGAGAGAGAACCACCTACACTTGTGTTGAGCTCAAGATATTCCATTCCTACCATATGAATCTTGATCTCTAGCCTTCCCCAAGTTGCTTTCCACTCAAATCTTCTTTCCACCAAATCCAAATCCTGTGAGAGTGAGTTGAGTGTTGGGGAGACTATCATTTGAAGCACAAGAGCAAGGAGTTCATCATCAACACACCATTTGTTACTTCTTAGAGAGTAGTGTCTCCTAGATTGGCTAGGTGTCACTTGGGAGCCTCCGACAATATTGTGGAGTTGAACTAAGGAGTTTGTAAGGGCAAGGAGATCGCCTAGTTCGTGAAGATCTACCGCTAGTGAGGCAAGTCCTTCGTGGGCGACGGCCGTGATGGAATAGACAAGGTTGCTTCTTCGTGGACCCTTCGTGGGTGGAGCCCTCCATGGACTCGCGCAACCATTACCCTCCGTGGGTTGAAGTCTCCATCAACGTGGATGTATGATAGCACCACCTATCGGAACCACGCCAAAAACATCCGTGTCTCCAATTGCGTTTGAATACTCCAAACCCTTCCCTTTACATTCTTGCAAGTTGCATGCTTTACTTTCCGCTGCTCATATACTCATTGCGTGCTTGCTTGATATGTATTGTGTTCATTAAAGTTGTGCTTAAACTCCACCTAAACTTAAGAATATTAAAAACTGCAACTTTTGGCACTTAGTGTCTAATCACCCCCCCTCTAGACACCTCTTCTCGATCCTTTCAATTGGTATCAGAGCTTTGGTCTCCATTGCCTTGGTTTAAACACCTTTGGAGGAAGATGGATGTGTCTAGGGAGTCTTAGACATAGAGTGCCCGTTCTTGATGGAGAGTATTTTCATGAGTGGAAAAATGAAATGCTTGAGATTTTCAATGAATATCATTTGAACAAGTACATTGCTAATCCTTGTGCACCTCATATTGATCCTTTGCACCCTACCCTAGATGAAGATATTGACATGATTCGTAATCTTAGAACTGTTGAGCTCATCATTAGAGGATTGCCCAAAAATTTGATTGCTAGTTTGCCTACTCTTGATTGTGCCTATACTATATGGAAATTTCTTGAGGAATGATTTCTCGATTATTCCTTAAAAAATTTAGACGAAATTCTCCATAAGTCTATTGCTTTGAGTAAGATGAACTCTAGTGATGCTAGTTTTGGTGATTGTCTTTTTGAGCTCACCAATCTCATGCGTGCTAAAGGAAACGTTGGAATCATTAGTGATATCATATCCGAAGCTATTAGAATTCATAAAGGTAACCACTTTGATGATCATTTATCTAATGAATTACCCTCTCTAGGAATTGATCAATCACAAGATGATGTTGAACATGGATACTATGATGAAGATGATAACAGTGACTATGATCTTGATGATGCAATGAGACATTTTGGTCTTATGGCAAATCTTCGCGGCTACATGGCTGGAGGAAAGGAATGGGTCCTTGATAGTGGATGTACTGATCATATGACCGGAGATGAAGACATGTTTCTTGAGCTTGCTGAAAATGACGACCCTCGAAAATATGTCACTTTTGGTGGTAATTCAAATGGTAAGGTGGTTGGCCTTGGTAAGGTGGCCATCTCACATGATAGCTCCATACAAAATGTCATGCTCGTTGAATCTCTTGGATACAATTTACTTTCAGTTTCTAGACTTGCAGATTTCGGTTTCAATGTCTTATTCACTGAAGTAGATTGCCAAGTGTTTCGTAGAGACAATCATAAAATGGTGTTTACCGGTATACGTAGAGGAGATCTCTACATTGTTGATTTCACTAAAAGGGCTCAACCTAAAACTTGCTTAATTGCTAAATCTTCTAAAGGCTGGTTGTGGCATAGAAGACTAGGTCATGTTGGAATGCGAAATCTTGATAAGCTTATTAAAGGTGATCATATCCTTGGAATAAAAGATGTCATATTTGACAAGGATAGACTTTGTAGCGCTTGTCAAGCAGGGAAACAAGTTGGAGGAAGTCACCGCGCGAAGAACATCATGACCACAAGAAGACCACTCGAGCTACTTCACATGGATCTCTTTGGTCCAAATGCATACAAGAGTCTCGGTGGTAACTCATTTGGTCTAGTCATTGTTGATGATTTTTCAAGATTTATGTGGGTGTTCTTTCTTGATGACAAGTCGCAGGCCCAAAAGATCTTCAAAAACTTCGCTAGGAAGGCCCAAAATCAGTTTGACGTGAAGATCAAGAAGGTTTGGAGCGACAACAGAACGGAGTTCAAGAACGCAAATGTGGACACCTTTCTTGACGAAGAAGGGATTTCACACGAGTTCTCGGCTACATACACACCTCAACAAAATGGAGTTGTTGAGAGGAAGAACCGGACTCTTATCAAGATGGCAAGAACGATGCTTGATGAGTACAAGATGCCAAAGCACTTTTGGGCGGAAGCGGTTGAGACAGCTTGTCATGCAACAAATCGCTTGTACCTTCACAAGCTACTCGGCATGACGGCATATGAGCTCCTCACCGGTAACAAACCCCAAGTTGGATACTTTCGAGTATTCGGCTCAAAGTGCTACATTCTTGATAAGCATCGTCGTTCTAAATTTGCTCCTAAGTCTCATGAAGGTTTCACTTGGTTATGGCTCAAACTCTCACACTTACCGTGTCTACAACAATTTCACCCGAAGGTTGAAGAGACGGTAGATGTGAAGTTTGATGAATCTAACGGCTCGCAAGTAGAGCAATTGCCAATTGATGTAGGAGACAAAGACCCTTCGGAAGCAATTCAAGACTTGTCCATTAGCAAGATTCGTCCAACGGAAATGAAGGAGAGTACCCCATCTGTCCAAGTGGAAGCTTCTACCTCACAACAAGGTGAACCAAGAGTTGATATGGAAGCATCCACAAGTGGGACACGCCAAGATGAAGAAAACGAGGAAGTACACCAAGATGAACATCAACAACCTCCTTCTCCACCACGACAAGAGAACGACAACGTCAACAATGAAGAAGGCCAAGAAGAAGAAGAACAAGATGAAGAGGATGTTCCACCCCGACCCAAACAAAAGCTTTCATGAGTTCGAGCAAGAATTGCCAAAGATCATCCCGTCGAGCAAATCTACAATGATATTCAAACCGGGAGAATCACTCGCTCTAAAACTTGTCTAGCTAACTTTTGTGAACATTACTCATTCATCTCTAGCATTGAACCTATGAAGGTTGAAGAAGCGTTGAAGGATCCGGATTGGATAAACGCTATGCATGAAGAGCTACACAACTTTGAGAGAAATCAAGTGTGGACATTGGTCGACAAGCCCGACAACAACCACAACATCATTGGTACCAAATGGGTGTTTCGCAACAAGCAAGATGAAGATGGACAAGTGGTTCGCAACAAAGCACTTCTCGTCACCCAAGGCTACACACAAGTTGAAGGTATGGACTATGGTGAGACATATGCTCCCGTTGCTAGACTTGAGTCCATTCGCATCTTACTTGCCTATGGTAATCACCATGATATCACCTTATACCAAATGGACATTAAAAGTGCTTTTCTAAATGGCAAAATTGAGGAGGAAGTTTATGTTAAGCAACCTCTCGGCTTTGTCAATCCTAAGAAACCTAATCATGTTTACAAACTTCACAAAGCCCTTTATGGTCTTAAACAAGCTCCTAGAGCATGGTATAAATGCTTGACCAAATTCCTTACTGAAAAAGGCTTTGAAATTGGTAAAATTGATTCTACTCTTTTTACTAAAAGGGTTAATGGAGAACTATTTGTGTGCCAAATTTATGTTGATGATATCATTTTTGGTTCAACTAGCCCTCATTTTAGTGAGAAGTTTGGAAAGCTAATGTCGGAGAAGTTTGAGATGTCTATGATGAGTGAACTCAAATTCTTTCTCGGTTTGCAAATCAAGCAAACTAAGGAAGGTACATTTGTCTCTCAAACGAAGTACACCAAAGACTTATTCAAGAAGTTCAATATGCAAGAATGCAAAGGTATGACTACACCCATCCCTACTAGTGGACATCTTGATTTGACCAAAGATGGTGAACCGGTTGATCAAAAGGTTTATCGCTCTATGATTGGTTCATTGTTATATCTATGTGCCTCTCTCCCGATATTATGCTAAGTGTGTGCATGTGTGCAAGATATCAAGCTGCTCCTAAAGAATGTCATCTTAAGGCTGTGAAAAGGATAGTGAGATACCTAATCCATACACCAAATTTTGGCATTTGGTATCCTAAGAGGTCCTCTTTTGATCTTGTTGGCTATTCCGATTCGGACTATGCCGAAGACAAGGTTGATAGAAAGTCCACTTCGGGTACTTGTCAATTCCTTGGTAGATCTCTTGTGTCTTGGTCTTCCAAGAAACAAAACTCGGTATCCTTATCCACCACCGAAGCGGAATATATTGCCGCTGGTTCATGTTGTGCTCAATTACTTTGGATGACCCAAACTCTTAAAGATTATGGGATATATGTGAAACATGTTCCATTACTATGTGACAATGAAAGTGCTATTAAGATTGCTCACAATCCCATGCAACACTCTCGAACTAAGCATATTGAAGTTCGTCATCATTTCATTCGAGATCATGTTGCCAAAGGGGACATTAACCTTAAGCATGTTCGCACCGATAAGCAATTGGCAGATATATTCACTAAACCACTTGATGAGAAAGTGTTTTGCAGGTTAAGAGATGAATTGAACATCATTGATGCTTCAAACTTGGAGTAGGAACTCCATTTGATACATGCGGGGCATGAGCATATGACTAATCCTTGATATTTCTCTTATGATGCTATTCATATATCTTGGATATATTTGCACCTTGCATGTAATCTAACCCGTGCAGGTACTTGGTTGAAACTAATTCTATGAGATTGCAACACACTCACATCTTGAGCAATTTCTACATCACCAAGTCTCTACACAATGGTGGTTGACGACAAGGAAGCACGAAGCCGTTCAAACATATCCTTTGACAAATTCTATGTTAAATCCTATAATTGTCATTTTGGATACACAAGTGCTCTTCCTTGCAAGACTAACCCATGTAGGTAGATGAACTCAAATTCCAAGTGGTGCTCCCAACTCTTGATGAGCTACATCAACCTTGAGCAACCCACACAAGTCCAACTACATGAGCAAGATCCACACCACCACCCAAGGTATGTTATTCCATTTTAGAGAAGCTTTACTCCAAGTCATGAGTCAAAGCAACTCGACAAGATGTGAATACATCAAGATGCTTAAACGAAAAATGGTAACCCCATTTTGAGCTTAAACGATGAGTATGACCTATGATCAAGTGCTCACACTTGACTCCTAAGTCATTATACTCTAATAGGTGACATTGTCACCGCCCATACCTAGTTGAAGTTCTCTTGTGTTCTCTTCTATGGTATTACATTTGTCTCTTGCATATTTGTTTCCCCTTTCAAAAAAACTTCATCTAGATCTTTTAGTTTCTTGTCTTTTCTCTGTGTTCTGCATTTTCTGCATCAAATTCATTGCAAATCTTTCAGTTAATTCCTTGCAAATCCTTATGAGATCTTACCTGTCTAGTGAGCTGAGGTGACAAGTAGTTTCACTCTGATGAACTCGGTCACCCCGATTTGTTTTCTTCGGCCTAACCGAAATCTTTCGGTGCAACCGAAGCAAACAACTCGGAGTCACCGATTTCATCACAGGAAAACCAACTTGCCACTTATTCCTGATTTCTGTTTTGCTCCAGCTCCACTCAATGATTCTTGTCCTCTACCAGCATCATATTAGACATGCTGCTTTGCTCTGTGACTCAAGGACCAACCCATTTGTATCACATGTCCAGAAGACCCTTCTTGGAAATTGATGTCAAAGGGGGAGAGAGAGATCACATCAAAGCTTAATCTTTCCTATAGGGGGAGAAAGAGAGAATACTCAGGGAGAGAGAGTTTCTCAATAAGGAGAAAGTAATATCATCAATGACCCCAGATGCTTGGTGTTCAAGGGGAGAGATGTCACATGTCTTTAAGAGGGGAAAAGACATGTATGTTTGCTTGCTTTAGCTCAAGCTCTGTTGTTTCTTTTCTGTTGCTTTGATTGTCTGTTCCCTATCTTCTCCCAATATCCCATGTAGATTCAGGGGGAGCAAGACATCTAAGGGAAGGAAATTTCTGATTTTATTGCATATCTTTACCTTTGGGACATGTCTATATCCAATGTAGTACTTAGTACTCACTCTACATGTCATCCCAGTCTTGGTTCTCTTGTGGTTTCTCTTGTTTGCTCTGATTAGTAGGTGTATCTGTGTTATCTAACCTTGTTTGCGCAGGTTCATCCCATTCTAAGCCAACTCAAGACCATAAGGTAAGTATATGCATCACAGTCATGTGAATGAGAAGTTCTTGCTGATGTACATACTGTTTGCAAGAAGGACTCATGAGCATGAAGGTACATTTCTCATATTCACATCATTTGCTCTGATGCATATAGCCAAGATACATGTAACACATTGCTTACTCTGTCATGTTTACGCATTCACATGCTCCTATATTCAATATTCACATGATTGCATACATGTAGGGGGGGCCTATGCATGTTACATGTCTTTCCAAAGCTTTAATTGCTATTCTCTATATCTTTATCTAAAGCTTTGATGTATGTTCTCATCAATTACCAAAAAGGGGGAGATTGAAAGCACAAGTGCTCCCTGGGTGGTTTTGGTAATTAATGTCAACATATCTCTTGTTGGACTAACACTTTTACCTAGTATGTTTCAGATAAGTTCAACAATGGAGTGGCATGGACTAAAGGATGTGGAACCCCTTCAAGATGCTAAGGACAAAAGATTGGCTCAAGCTTCAAGATCAAGACTCTACATTTTATATTTTAGTGATCCAAGATCACATTGAGTCTATAGGAAAAGCCAATACTATCAAGGAGGGATGAGGTGTTGCTTAATGAGCCTCTTGCTTCAAGTGCTTAGTGATATGCTCCAAAACCCTCAACTACCTTTCCACATCCACATTTGACCTAAACCAAAAGTCAAACTCGGCCCCACCGATTCTTTCCATCCGGCGCCATCGAGTTTCAAATATCATAGCCACTGCCACAAACCCTAGCAAATCGGTTTCACCGATAGGGATCTCGGTCTCACCGAGATGGGGTTGTAATCTCACTGTGTATGTTCATTGCCAAAATCGGTCTCACCGAGTTTGAGCAATTGGTACTACCGAGATTACAATGCAAACTCTCTGGTTAGCTCATTACCAAAATCGGTCCCACTGAGTTTGTATAATCGGTCTCACCGAGTTTGCTTGACCAACTTTCTGGTTAGCTTATTACCAAAATCGGTCCCACCGAGTTTGTGTAATCGGTCACACCGAGATTACGTTATGCCCTAACCCTAACCATATCGGTCCTACCAAGTTGCATCTCAGTCCCACCGAAAATCCTAACGGTCACTAGGTTTGCTGAATCGGTCTGACCGAGTTTAACGATTCGGTCCCACCAAGTTTGGCAGATTGTGTGTAACGGTTAGATTTTGTGTGGAGGCTATATATACCCCTCCACCCACTCTTCATTCATGGAGAGAGCCATCAGAACATGCCTACACTTCCAATACTCATTTTCTGAGAGAGAACCACCTACACTTGTGTTGAGCTCAAGATATTCCATTCCTACCATATGAATCTTGATCTCTAGCATTCCCCAAGTTGCTTTCCACTCAAATCTTCTTTCCACCAAATCCAAATCCTGTGAGAGAGAGTTGAGTGTTGGGGAGACTATCATTTGAAGCACAAGAGCAAGGAGTTCATCATCAACACACCATTTGTTACTTCTTAGAGAGTGGTGTCTCCTAGATTGGCTAGGTGTCACTTGGGAGCCTCCGACAAGATTGTGGAGTTGAACCAAGGAGTTTGTAAGGGCAAGGAGATCGCCTACTTCGTGAAGATCTACCGCTAGTGAGGCAAGTCCTTCGTGGGCGACGGCCGTGATGGAATAGACAAGGTTGCTTCTTCGTGGACCCTTCGTGGGTGGAGCCCTCCATGGACTCGCGCAACCGTTACCCTCCGTGGGTTGAAGTCTCCATCAACGTGGATGTATGATAGCACCACCTATCGGAACCATGCCAAAAACATCCGTGTCTCCAATTGCGTTTGAATACTCCAAACCCTTCCCTTTACATTCTTGCAAGTTGCATGCTTTACTTTCCGCTGCTCATATACTCATTGCATGCTTGCTTGATATGTATTGTGTTCGTTAAAGTTGTGCTTAAACTCCACCTAAACTTAAGAATATTAAAAACTGCAACTTTTGGCATTTAGTGTCTAATCACCCCCCCTCTAGACACCTCTTCTCGATCCTTTCAATGACCCTGATTTTTGTTGGACCTTCTAGATCCGATACAAGCAATCTCTCAAGGAAAGGCGCATTCTCAATGACCATAACGTGGAACAGCTGGAGTGATCTCTTCCCAATTGATGTCTTGTTGCGGGGCCAGCAAGACACATAAATCCATCGGAGATTCGTCGAGGCGATGTGGAGGCTAATGAACCCGTGGATCTGCTCAAGACGAAGGTACTCGAGCGCAGTACAGCTGCGGAGCAGGTGCTCCATAGCCTTCTTCAAGATGACAATGTCGAAGAGGTCGAGCTTCTTGAGTTGATGGAGAAGAAGGGCGGGCACGGCATTAATTTGGGGAAGATAGCAGGAGTTGAAGCTGGCATGGCGCAGCGTTGGCGTGAGGCGGAGCGCGAACGGCGGCAGAGAGCGACATCGTCCAGCTTCAAAGCTGAGCTCCTCGAGCTGATCTAGGGCGGGGGATAAGAACCACTCGTCGAACTTGGGTTGGACCTTACAGTTGGTACTGAACATGCGGATGTCAAGGCGTGTGGCTGGCACAGGGTGCGATGAAAGGATCTTGGAGACTGCGGTCATGCGTTTGCAATCCTCGTCGCAAAGGCAGCTGTCGACGGTGAGGTTGAGGGGGACGCAGCGCCAGAGGGGGCGCCACCATCGGGAGAGCAGGGCGGTCCGCACGACAGATTTGGTGGGGAGGAGGCTGATGATGACGAGCAGCATGTCGTCGGGGAGGCTGCTAATGAAGTCCAGGCTCGCCGGATGCGGTTTTGGCTCGAGGCGCCTCCGCTTGTTGGCTGCCTCGCCGTCCATCTCAACCGGCAGCGACGCCAGTGTACACGTGTGCTGGTGTGTGTTGTGTGCTGGGTGTGCACGAGTGCGTCCTTCTGTGCATGCCGCCGCGCAGTGGTGAATTGTGCGCGAGTGCGTCCTTCGCGCGCAAGAAGTTTGTCCTCAATGCGCCCTCAATTTACTAGCATGCGGGGTGCTACCCCAAGTGATTTCAACTTTGTTTACTTCACCGCGTGTCAAATGGGCCTCTAGTTTACTTATTTTCACCCACTGCCACATGGGCCAGCACACGAAGATACAGAACACGAGCTGACAAGGCAGCATGTGGATTGGTCGACATGTCAACTAAACAATATACGGAGCTATACACTGACACAGTGAGCGTATAATCCGTCGGTATAGAGAGTTCGAGTGAGAGGGGAGGCCCGTGAGAGATAGCAGAGAGAGAGAAAGAGCTACTCCCTCCGTTCGATAATGTAGTTCCATCATTTTTTTAAGTCAAACTTTTGAAACTTTGACCAAGTTTATAAAGAAATTACTTATACCTACAATACCAAAGATAAATGATAGTATGAAGTAAGTACATGTTGTGATGAATCTAATGATCGTTCCATATGTAAATGTTTTTCTCCACATATAGCTGGTCAAACTTTTCTGAGGTTTGACTTTTCAAAACATCCATATGCTTATGGACGTGACAGAGTCCCTAACTAGAGAGAGAGAGTGTGTGTGTGAAAAAAGTGTGTGTGCGTGTGTGAAAGAGACATGGACAACACATGATAAAAGTAGAGAAAAAGCGTGCGTGTCTTATGCAAACATATCACACATGCATCTTCGACAACGGAGGCAAGGTGAGGAGATAGTGTGTGGTTGTTTGGAACCGAGAGAGCAAGACCCCTAGCACGTGGCCAAGAGGGGTCTGACAAACAAGGGAGAGAGGTCGAGAGAGACGTACGGAGAAAATGCAGACATGGGGAGGAGAGAGTGTATGTTTGTCATAGAGAGATCCCTTGGAGATCGTGATGGGACTACATGGGAGGGAGATCGAGTGACAAGGTGTGTGCGCGATAGAAGATGCCCCGAGAGATATCGAGATAGACGTATGGATGGAAGGAGACAATACGTGTGTTCCTGATGGCTAGTAAGAGATAATCATACTTAGGAGGGGGGAGTGCTTGCGCCTATGATGGAGTGAGGGATTATGGTACTTAGGGGGTGCGTGTCACATGGAGAGAGAACAAGGGCGGAGAGTGTTGGATGGGTCTATATGTATAGCGCGAGTGAGACATGTGTATGTGTGAACCAGGGAGATATAAGGCCAGTTTGGCTTGCGTCCTGAGCATCTTTTGCATGGCCTGGGGTTGTGGCTGGATTTCATGCATGCTTGTTTGGTTGCTACCCTGTGAAAAAGAAAGCCCGCCTGGCCTGGGTTCCCTTGCACTTTAATTAGCCTGGTTGAACTCCAGACATTGCAAGTAGCCTGGCCCACGCGACCGATTTCGAATGCCTGGCCGTGCCTGGTCATGTGGCCACGAGGCTAACAGCAACATGGATGGATATTAGCATTAAATAATTGATGCATGGATTTATTGATGGGACGTTGATGCTTTGCCTGGCCCAAGCATGAACCAAACGCTTCAGCACCACACAAGCCTGGCCAGGCAGAAATATTTTACATCTCACGTCCACACCAGGTAGTACCGGCCATCAAGGCATGAGGGTCAAGTCACGAACCAAACTGACCAATAAAGTTTGAGAGAGATTGAGGAGCCCCGATAAGGCTGAGTGGTGCGTCAGATAGCCGAGAGGGGGAAAGAGATATTCCATCCGCTCGATAATGCAGTGCATGTAAATTTTTTAGAAGTCAAACTTTGGAAACTTTGATCAGGTTTACGCAAATGTTATTTATATCTACAATACCAAAGATACATCATACAAAACTACATCTCATGGTGAATCTAATGGTATATGTTTGTCGTACTAGATGTAATTCTTTTTCTCCATGTACATGGTCAAACTTTGTGATGTTTGACTTTTCAATAAATCTATATGCTATGGACCGAGGAGAGTGCCTCAGTCGAGACAGATCAAGTGCGTGTGAAGGAGAATGAGTAAGTGTGCAAAAAGAGTATGTGTGTGAAAGAGAAAGTGACAACAAACGATAAATTAGAGAGAGTGTGTGTTTTTTTGTTTCTTATGCGAACATATCACGCATGCATCTCCGAGATGGAAAAGCGAGGCGAGGAGATACACGAAGATAGCTAGTGTGTGATTGTTTGCAACGGAAAGATACACCCTGTAGCACATGTCCAATAGAGGTCTGGCCAACAAGGAACAAAGGTCGAGAGGGACACATGGATGGCATGGACGCATGGGGAGGGAGAGAGGGTGTGTTTGTGATAGAGAGATCCCGTCGAGATCGTGAGGGGACTATATGGGTGGGAGATCGAGGGAGTGCGTGCACGATAGAAAGATGCCCCGAGAGAAATCGAGATAGACCATGCACATGTTTGTGATGGAGACTAAGATTAGCTAGTCATATACATATAGGGGGGACTGCGTGTGCCTACAATTGAGTGAGAGACCATCATACTTGGCTAGCTGGGCATGAGATTGTGTGTGTGCGCGTGTGAGATGGAGAGAAAACAAGGGGGAGAGATAGAGTTTTAGATGGGCCTATCGAGTGCGAGTGAGATATGCATGTGTATGTGTGACCCAGGTGGATGGAGAGTTTGAGAGAGGGGGGAAGAGCTCCGAGACGACATAGTGGTGCGTGAGAGAGTTACGGGCAAAGAGCCAAGGAATTTGTGTGCGTACGATGAGTGCACCCATGATATCTAGCTTGGACTAGCTAGAGTATCATACATAGTGTGCGAGAGAGACCTATAGATGGTGTATATATGCATGCGAACTAGAAAGACCCCCCCCCCCC